>NC_084639.1:15631247-15721247 GCF_033978795.1 Nerophis ophidion
TCGCGCTCGTCCGCGTCGGCGGAAGCCGCGAAGTATGGCTTCGTCGGGCGACAGAGCCTTTCCCACTCCATGTCTCCCTCCTCACGAACACAGCAGCCTACAGTCGGCACACAGGACCCCTACACCATTGTTTGGGGACCCAATAACACACTTTGCTAACAGTTTTACCGACTGGGCAAATTCCCAACTTGTGTCCCGCGCAGATGACGTCATTTCGTCGACGCCCCCCGGTGGCGCGGGCCCGTCCTCCGATGATGACGTCATCAACAAGGAATTTTTAGGGGAAGATTCGTTTTCTCAGCCATTTTCAAATGACAATAACATTAATAATAAGATACAAAAGTATCAGGATATTTTTTCTTATTATTCTAGTCAACCTCAGTCACCTAGTTTTTCTTCTAACCCACCGTTTAAACCTCATTCTCTGCCCAAGTCCAAAGTTTTTTCTCCCTTTTCAAAGGGACACTCTGGACAATATAGAGGGGAGGGGTCTGCCTGCCTCCAAACCTCCCACCACCCTCCCTTATGGTCAGTCCCTGACCACAGGGAACGGGTCTGGGATTCCCGTCTGGAGGGGGGGGCTACGGCCTATAGCTGTGTTGCGGAGGTAGGGCAGACGCTACCTCTTCTTAAAACTACTAAGCCTCCTAGCCCTCCACCTGTTTTTCCCCTGGCCAAGTCTCAACGGCCTTGTAGACCTCCTCCACCTGTTTTTCCCCCGGCCAAGTCTCAACGGCCTTGTAGACCTCCTCCACCTGTTTTTTCCCCGGCCAAGTCTCAACGGCCTTGTAGACCTCCTCCACCTGTGTTCCGTCCGAACCCTAGTCCTTACCCAAGTTCTTGTCCGAGCCCCAGTGTTACTGTAAGTCCTAGTCTTTGTCCTAGTCCTTGCCCGAGCACCAGTTTGATTGTTAGTCCCAGTCCTTGCCCAAGCCCTAGTTTGACCGTTCGTCCTAGTTCTTGCCCAAGCCCTGGTATGACTGTAAGTCCTGGTCGTTGCCCAAGCCCTTCTCAAAGCACTAGTGTGATTGTAAGTCCTGGTCCTCTCTCAAGTCCTTGCCCGAGTCCTAGTGTTTGTCTTATCACTCATCATAGTCCTAGTCCTGCTCACAGCCAGTCCCCTAGTTCTCCTCGGCAGACCCCTGTGCCTGCTCCTCGGCTGAAGCCGACACCTGCTCCTCGGCTGAAGCCGACACCTGCTCCTCGGCTGAAGCCGACACCTGCTCCCAGTCTGGTTCTCACACCAGCACATGACACTAACCTGGTTTTCACGCCAGAATTCGACTCTCGCCTGGTTCACACACCAGCAGCTTTTTCGGGCCTGGTTCTCACACCAGTTTTGAACTCTAGTCTGGTTCTCGCACCAGAAACTGATGTTAGCCTGGTTCTCACACCAGCCTCCGACCCAGAACTGGTTCTCATACCAATTACAGACTTTAACCTGGATCTCACTCCAGCAACAGCTCCAAAGCTGAAGCCGACTCCAGCAACAGCTCCAAAGCTGGAGCCGACTCCAGCAACAGCTCCAAAGCTGGAGCCGACTCCAGCAACAGCTCCAGAGCTGGAGCCCACACCAGCGCCGACGACGGGGCTGGAGCCCACACCAGCGCCGACGACGGGGCTGGAGCCCACACCAGCGCCGACGACGGGGCTGGAGCCCACACCAGCGCCGACGACGGGGCTGGAGCCCACACCAGCGCCGACGACGGGGCTGGAGCCCACACCAGCGTCGACGACGGGGCTGGAGCCCACACCAGCGTCGACGACGGGGCTGGAGCCCACACCAGCGTCGACGACGGGGCTGGAGCCCACACCAGCACCACCGACGACGGGGCTGGAGCCCACACCAGCACCTCCGACGACTCCTGCGGCTCCCAGGCCGCCTCCGACGACTCCTGCGGCTCCCAGGCCGCCTCCGACGACTCCTGCGGCTCCCAGGCCGCCTCCGACGACTCCTGCGGCTCCCAGGCCGCCTCCGACGACTCCTGCGGCTCCCAGGCCGCCTCCGACGACTCCTGCGGCTCCCAGGCCGCCTCCGACGACTCCTGCGGCTCCCAGGCCGCCTCCGACGACTCCTGCGGCTGCAGCACCCGCATCATCCTCGCCAGCTGCACTCGGGCCTGCTTTGGCTGCAGTCCCCGCACCCTCGTCTGCTGCTTCCAAGCCTGCTGGGATTTCGGTGCTGAGGCGTCGTCCACCACGTCGACCACGGGCGTGGCCTCTGCGAGGTCATCCTCCTCGCCAGATACTCCCTCCTCCATGTCGGCCACGGATGTGGCCGTGCCCGGGTCGTCCGCCTCGCCGGGCACCTCATCCTGCGAGGCGGCCACTAATGTGGCCTTTTCGAGGTCGCCCGCCAAAACTTTTTCGGCAGCAGCGTTCCACCCGCCGCCGCCACATGATGTGTCCTCGGTGGATTCGGGGACATGCGATCTGGCGACCCTCCACCGTGGCCTCCCTCCGCCCTCCCTTCGTTTGTGAACTTTCTGGTTTTGGGGAGGGGGTTCAAGTTTTGTTTGTTTTTTAAGACATCTGGTATCTGTCTTTTGTTGGGGGGGAATACTGTTGCGATCTGCTGCTCAGATCTTCACGTGTTTGTTTTTTCATTCTCTGTCTCGCCCCGCACACCTGCTAATAATTATCACCCTCCTATTTAAGCTCACCTTTTCTGTTCACTCATTCTCGGATCCTAATTTGCCCACGCGCATCAGTGACGACTCTCATCATTCGTATGTATTTTCTCGCTAGCTCTCACGCCAAGCCACTTTATTGTCTAGCTTTCATGCTAAATGTTTTGTTTACTCTTTCTCTTTACACCAGTATTTTTGTTCATAGACTTTTGTTATTAAATAAATACCTTATATCTTACTTTTGCTGTGTTCTGCTTCGACGCATCCACGGGAAAACCACACCGGCATTGCCATGCCGAAGAAGAGTCCTCACATATACCTTTTTACCCTTTAAATGTCTTCCTCTTCTTTCCTGACAATTTAAATCAATGTTCAAGTAAATTGATTTTTTTGTATTGTAAAGAATAATAAATACATTTTAATTTAATTCTTAATTTTAGCTTCTGTTTTTTCGACGATATTTGTGAAATATTTCTTCAAACTTATTATGATTCAAATAAAAAAAAAATATTCTGGCAAATTTAGAAAATCTGTAGAATCAAATTTAAATCTTATTATTTTAAAGTCTTTTGAATTTCTTTGAAAATTTTTGTTCTGGAAAATCTAGAAGAAATAATGATTTGTCTTTGTTAGAAATATAGCTTGGTCCAATTTGTTATATATTCTAACAAAGTGAAGATTGGATTTTAAACTATTTAAAACATGTCATCAGAATTCTAAAACTAATCTTAATCAGGAAAAATTACTAATGACTTTCCATAAATTATTTTTAAAATTTTTTCAAAAATATTCGAATTAGCTAGTTCTTCTCTTAATTTTTTTCGGTTGAATTTGGAATTTTAAAGAGTTGAAATTGAAGATAAACTATGTTTCAAAATTTAATTGTCTTTTTTTTCGTGTTTTCTCCTCTTTTAAACCGTTCAATTAAGTGTTTTTTTAATCATTTATTTTCTACAAAAAAACCTTCCGTAAAGGTAAAAAAATGTACGACGGAATGACAGACAGAAATACCCTTTTTTTTAAAAATATATATAGATTTATTTAATAAAGGTAAATTGAGCAAATTGGCTATTTCCGGCAATTTTTTAGAGTGTGTATCAAACTGGTAGCCCTTCACATTAATCAGTACCCAAGAAGTAGCTCTTGGTTTCAAAAAGGTTGGTGACCCCTGAGCTGGTTATGGCTCATAGTGTAATGACAACATTTGTGCTAAATGTACATGAACTATATTTCCCGGTTGTTTTCCTCTTACAATTTTATTAACAACATCAAAATAAAAAAAACTGTTTAATTAAGTAAAATGAATAAAAAAAGGAAATTAAAAAGGAGTTTGTGAAGAACGGTAAGGTCCAGTAGTGACGTGTCATAACGACTGAACCAATAGGATTGGAGAGGAGGCGGGTCCAAAGGAATGGAACGTTTCCTGTGGATGAACACTAGAGGGAGCTGTCGTGTTGTGGCTTGAGGTAAAACCGCTTTCATGCTAAATCAAAGCATATCAGAAGACTGAAAGAACATATTTTAACAAGCTGCAATGTAACATTATATCAGCATTGTTAGAAAAAAGTACTTCTTTAAAACAACTATCCATTTGCTATTTTTTTTATTACCTGCAATATAGTGCATTCCTAAAATACTAATCTCAGCTTTTATTTTAAGCATGGCCCCCCATCTGGCACCAGGTGGGTTGTTTGGACTAAATAAAAGAGGCATTTGGTGAGTGATATTAAAAGTCCAGCCCAGGGGGCACTTGCAGTCTTTTAGAGGAGTCTTCTGTGGTTGTTAAAAATTATTGATAATAAAATGAAGGTGTTAGAGCCCAGAAATTAAGCTAGTTGGAAAAATGCAAGCTCCATTTTTTTTTGTATGATCTGATGGGCTTTGAGGCGGGTGTGAATAAAATGTAATATAGAATAGAATAGAATAAAAAGTACTTTATTGATCCCTGGGGGAAATTCAGCACCACAGTTCTCTCATGATAAACAATAATAATAATAAATAATATATAACATATATTATATATAATATATAATGTATGAATAATATAAATGTATTCTACATATATTCTACATTTAAGTGCAGTCAAGGCACATATGCATTATACAGGCGCCAGCGCCCCCCGCGACCCCGAAAGGGAATAAGCGGTAGAAATGGATGGATGGATGGCTGTCGGTATGAAGGACCTCCTGTGTAATGGAATAAACAGTGCAGTGTCATGTTTTAAAAAAATAAATAAAACAAAACACCAGTGTGAAGATGGCCCCGCTTATCATTGCAAATAGTAACATAACACTGCCATTTGTTTGTGCTATAAAAATGAATGTATTTGATATTTTTGTACGTCGTTTTAGGAGATTACATAAGAACTACAAAACCCAAAACCAGTGAAGTTGGCACGTTGTGTAAATGATAAATGAAAACAGAATACAATGATTTTCAAATCCTTTTCAACCTATATTCATTTGAATAGACTGCGAAGACAAGATACTTAATGTTCCAACTGAGAAACTTAATTTTGTTTTGCGAATAATCATTAACTTAGACTTTAATGGCAGCAACTTATTGCAAAACAGTTGTCAAAGGGGCAGATTTACCACTGTGTTACATGGCCTTTTCTTTTATCAAAACTCAGTAAACGTTTGGGAACTGAGGAGACACATGTTTGAAGAATTTCAGGTGGAATTATTTCCCATTCTTGCTTGATGTACAGCTTAAGTTGTTCAACTGTCTGTTGTCGTATTTTAGTCTTCATGTTGCGCCACACATTTTTAATGGGAGACAGGTCCGGACTACAGGCAGGCCAGTCTAGTACCTGCACTCTTTTACCATGAAGCCACGGTGTTGTAACACGTGGCTTGACATTGTCTTGCTGTAATAAGAAGGGGCGTCCATGATAACATTGCTTGGATGGCAACATATGGTTTTCCAAAAGCTGTATGTACCTTTCAGCATTAATGGTGCATTCACAGATGTGTAAGTTACCCATGCCTTGGTCACTAATACACCCCCATACCATCACAGATGCTGGCTTTAAAACTTTGCACCTAAAACAACCCGGATGGTTCATTTCCTTTTTGTTTCGGGCGACACGACGTCCACAGTTTCCAACATTAATTTGAAATGTGTACTCGTCAGACCACAGAACCCTTTTCCACTTTGTATTAGTCAATCTTAGATGAGCTCGGGCCCAGCAAAGCCAATAACGTTTCTGGGTGTTGTTGATAAATGGATTTGGGTTTGGATAGTAGAGTTTTAACTTGCACTTACAGATGTAGCGATGAACTGTAGTTACTGACAGTGGTTTTCTGAAGTGTTCCTGAGCCCATGCCCATATCCTTTACACACTGATGTCGGTTTTTGATGCAGTAGAGACTGAAGGAGCGAAGGTCCGTAATATCATCGCTTACGTGCAATGACTTCTCAGAGATTCTCTGAGCCTTTTGATGATATTACGGACCGTAGATAGTGAAATCCCGAAATTCCTTGCAATAGCTCAATGAGGAATGTTGTTCTTAAATTGTGGAACAATTTGCTCGCGCCTTTGTTCACAAAGTGGTGACCCTCGCCCCATCCTTGTTTATGAATGACTGAGCATTTCATGGAAGCTGCTTTTATACCCAATCATGGCACCCACCTGTTTCCAATTAGCCCGTTCATCAGTGGGATGTTGCAAATAAGTGTTTGATGAGCATTCTGTCACATTTGGAACACATTTTGATGCGGGAGTTGTCACCCCTAGATGCTGCAGGACTCGGACAGGGCAGGATTGCAGGTAGGAGCTGGTTTAATATAAAAATGACAAAAGAACACTGACAAAAAGGCAAAGAAATGGCGTGCCTATGCACGGGCAGCTAATGCTAATAGTTAGCAAGCATCGAGTACAAAGTCCAAGAGAAACGACGTGCAGAGCGCACGCGAAGCTAAGACGTGACTTAGCAGGGTAAATACAAAGCAGAACAATGAACCATGACCGAAAAAAGGGAGGAGGCAGGTTTAAATACAGAAACAATTACCACAGGTGTGCGTAAATGCATGGCAGGTGGAACAAATGAGGAACCATGGTAACTGAACAAACAAGAAAGTGCTCAAACAGAGTCCAAAAATAAACAAAACACACAAAAGGACTCAAGAACTAAAAGTATGTCAGATCCGGGAGGCGGATCAATCAATCAATCAATCAATGTTTACTTATATAGCCCTAAATCACTAGTGTCTCAAAGGGCTGCACAAACCACTACGACATCCTCGGTAGGCCCACATAAGGGCAAGGAAAACTCACACCCAGTGGGACATCGGTGATAATAATGACCCGGGATCGTGACATTCCTCAACTTTCTCAGTCTTTTTTGCCACTTGTGCCAGCTTTTTTGAAACATGTTGTAGGCATCAAATTGCAAATGAGCTAATATTTGCAAAAAATAACAAAGTTGTCCGGTTCGAATGTTAAATATCTTGTCTTTGCAGTTTATTCAATTGAGTATAAGCGGAAAAGGATTTGCATATCATTGTATTCTGTTTTTATTTAACATTTACACAACGCGCCAACATCAATGGTTTTGTGTTTTGTACATAAAAACTATAATGGAACCTAAAAAATTGTAGCACAAATAAATGGTAGTGTTATTTTGATTATTGCTGTGATGAGGGGGCCCTTTTCACACAGGTGTTTGGTTTATTTCGAAAACAACCACACAGCTTTCCACATTAACTTGTCATGTTGTGTACTTTTTTCTACGTCATCTTGACGTCTCCTTTGTTTTACTTGCTGCCGTACCGTGAAGGGCTGACGCCGGCTTGCGAAACGCCAGCTGAACAACGCGCCTCCCGAGCCCGACTTGACTCGTCTTCACGCGTGGCCGAAGATAATGAGGAGGCTCGTTTGCACGTGAGTGCGGCAAAACATGTTGCACGTGGACAGTGAAGGTGGATGACTGGTGGCTTCTATTATGCTTGCATATTTTCTCATTGTTATAATTTCTGTCCGATGTCAGAACAAAAATGGGATCAGATTATAGCAGGATTATATACAAACGTGTCTGTAATACGGCAGTAAAACGGCTGCTCAAACAAAACAGAAGTCATCACTGTCAGTGTTTGTTGTTGACGAACCCCAAAATGCAGAGATGGAGACAGGCATGGAGTGAGAAAACATGATTTAATATAAATACTAAAACAAGAACAAACCAAAGGGGTACAACAAAAAGCGCGCACGTGGGCGGATAACAAACAAAAGGGTCTTTAGCATGGAAGCTAGCAAGAAACAAAAAGGGGCTTAGCGTGAAAGCTAGCGGGTAGCAAACAGACAAACTGAAGTCGTACTTGTAGAATGAAAATAAAACGAAAGCAGGGAACAAAAGACAGTAAGCTACAAACAGATACCGAAAGATAGCTTACCGCAAGGCTGCATGGACAAGACTAGGCTGACCAGATTCTGAAATCCCAAAAAGAGGACACATATATGCGTGCCAAGGCCGGGAGAAGGTGAAAATTTGCCAATGATACTCGAACTTGCTTTATAAATACTATATTTATTTAAACAAAGCATTTTTTATCATCTGTTGACGGCTGTGTTGGCGCTAAGGATCTCTAAAATGGGGTCCCAGGGACCCCATCAAGTCATAAAAATGGGGCCCCACAGTAAATTTCTGGGGTCCCACTTTTTTGTAAGCGTTTTGAAAACAAATGGTAAACGTATTCATTATCCTGTTGTATCTCACATTCTATATCGTGTTTTGGAAAAAGGTTGTCATAAATGTTACTTAATTCATTAAAAAAAAATAATAAAAAAAGAAAACAAATGTGTATACATATGTAAATGTATTCAGTTATAAACATTCATTCACTTTCTTCTTTCCTTCATGGATCTAAACTTTACCGCTGCTGGTAGTTTTTTCTATGTTTTTATTTGATAAGTTGTAGGTGTATTTATTTTAGTATAAAAGGGTAAAAAGTGTTTTGCTTGGGTCATGAAATGATGATAATGGTGTGCCAGGGCATACATACATTTTATATTTAACGCTTAAATCTCTGGAGTCTTACACTCACCTTAGTGTTTACCAAGAAGTCTATTACCTTTTCCCGACAAAACTCGAACCAACACTTCCTGTCAATAGCGTCACTTCCCTAACTTCCCTGGAAGTCCCGCCCCCCAACCAAAGCCATTGGCTAACACCCCGTTGCCCCTCGCTACAATATTTACAGCTCGTGTGATGTTATGAGCCAGGGAATAAAAGGACTACACTACCCAGCATGCAACAGGGGTGACGAGCATGCGCGGTAGCCCAGTAAAGGGGGGTGGGGTGTCGCCATGACGGCATCTTGTATGTTGTGATATGCACGCTCTGAAAGTAAACGTTAAGAACTCAGCCAACCAATACACGCAACCCTAATTCAAAATGCCGGACATTTGACGCATTTAAAAAAACCCGCCCGCAAAAGAGGACGTATGGTCAGCCTAGACAAGACAAGAGCGACAATACATGAGCGACATCGACATGACAATACAATAATCCAGCAATGACTGGATGGGAAGACAGGTCTAAATAGGAGCGGGCTGATTGAAACCAGGTGTGGCCAGGTGCCAATCAGCCGTACCTGAGGGGGAACACAGCACTCAGGGAGAAAGGCAGGAAACCAACAAAATAAGAGCGCTGACAGGAAACACTACACACACACAGAGGAAACAAAGACAAATGCAGAGGGGAAAAACTAAAAACATAGACAAACTTTCAGGGGCAAGCCTGACAATCACCATGTAAGCTAGCTCTACAATGACCTAAACAGACTCAATAACTACACAGTGACGTTTCGGTGAATTCACTGAAGAGTTTGTGAAACACAAACAATACAAAAATAATGCCATTAATAATACTTACACAGACACTCGTAAACATGTTAGCATATTAGCTAATACTAACGACGTCAGCTTTATTACTTTATGATAGCACATACAAATATGCATGAAAACGCTCCTACAGACCTCACACATGGTAGGCCTACTGAAATGAGATTTTCTTATTTAAACGGGGATAGCAGGTCCATTCTATGTGTCATACTTGATCATTTCGCGATATTGCCTTATTTTTGCTGAAAGGATTTAGTAGAGAACATCCACGATAAAGTTCGCAACTTTTGGTCGCTAATAAAAAAGCCTTGCCTGTACCGGAAGTAGCAGACGATGTGCGCGTGACGTCATGGGTTGTAGAGCTCCTAACATCCTCACAGTGTTTATAATCATAGCCACCAGCAGCAAGAGCGATTCGGACCGATAAAGCAACGATTTCCCCATTAATTTGAGCGAGGATGAAAGATTTGTGGATGAGGAAAGTTAGAGTGAAGCACTAGAAAAAAAAAAGGCGAGGGCAGAGAGAGCGATTCAGATGTTATCAGACACAATTACCAGGATAATTCTGGAAAATCCCTTATCTGCTTATTGTGTTACTAATGTTTTAGTGAGATTATAAAGTCATACCTGAAAGTCGGAGGGGTGTGGTGACTGCCAGTGTCTCTGATGGAAGCCATGGGGGAGCCAAGAAAGTCGCAGCTGCCTCTTTGACAGGTGCTGCAGGAGAACGCAAGCTTCGCTCATGTCTCCGGTAAGAGCCGACTTATTACCACAATTTTCTCACCGAAACCTGCATGTGGCTGAGAAACATGTCCGCTTGACCGCTCTGTTCCATATTAAAACTTCACAACAAATAAAGAAACACGGGCTGTGTTTTGGTTGCTAAAAGCAGCCGCAATCCACCGCTTTCCACAAACAGCATTCTTCTTTATAGTCTCCATTATTAATTGAACAAATTGCAAAAGTTTCAGCAACACAGATGTCCAAAATACTGTGTAATTATGCGATTAAAGCGGACGACTTTTAGCCGTGAGTGGTGCTGGGATAAAATGTCCGCTCCAACCAATAACGTCACAAGCACGCGTCAACATAAGCGTCATCATTCCGCAACGTTTTCAACAGGAAACTTGGCGGGAAATTTAAAATTGCAATTTAGTAAACTAAAAAGGCCGTATTGGCATGTGTTGCAATGTTAATATTTCATCATTGATATATAAACTATCAGACTGCGTGGTCGGTAGTAGTGGGTTTCAGTAGGCCTTTATGTAAGTAAGAATTGTTTCAGTTATATTGTAGAACTTATAAACGTCACTTCAAGTAATGAATTAAGGCAGAACGCTATGGACGAGTTCACTTCAAGTTCAAGACATGAAAATAGAAAGTACATTTTCAACCCACAACACCTACAGTGAGCAAAGTCGTCGAAAAAAATGGCGACGTAGCAAACACATTTGAGTTGAATTGAGTTTACGTTTATTTCGAACATGCAAGCATACAACATGATACATCACACATTCCAGTTTTTCTTTTCATATTATCACACCGTTTTCTGTGTGTTTGTTAGGTATATTGAAAACTATTGAACACAAAACATTGCGGCTGTTAGCGAAGAAAAATACATAAACTAGCCACACCGTTTTATAAGCCGCGAGAGTCAAAGCATAGGAAAAAAGTAGCAGTTTATAGTCCGGAATTTTACGGTAATGTAAGAAAAAAAAGATGTGTTGTTACTAACACAGATTTGTGTTTATATTTCCAGTATGTGCGATTTTTGCTTGCTTTTTTAAGATCTATACGTGCGTCAAGGGATGTAACGAAATTAGACTGTAATAACACGATTATTGTCACCAAAATGATTACGGTTCAAATCATTATCTTGGTGTTGTTGAAAGTACTCGAAAAGCACACCCGCTGAAATAATTTGACCAACTTATTTTTTAATAACTGTTAGAAAAGCCTCTAGTTTGCATGTTTTGTGTAATAATAGTGATTTAGTTTTTTACTTGATCACTTTTATTGGCAAAGCTCTTACTGTTTTGAATATAGTTTTTTTAAATGCAAAGTGGGTAACCGATAAAATCTGTTATTCTTATTTAAAGGGGAACATTATCACAATTTCAGAAGGGTTAAAACCAATAAAAATCAGTTCCCAGTGGCTTATTTTATTTTTCAAAGTTTTTTTCAAAATTTTACCCATCATGGAATATCCCGAAAAAAGGCTTTAAAGTGCCTGATTTTCGCTATCTGTGAAGCCACCGTCCATTTTCCTGTGACGTCATCCAGTGATTCCAATACAAACAACATGGCTTATAGCACAGCAAGATATAGCGACATTAGCTCGGATTCAGACTCAGATTTCTGCGGTTTAAGCGATTCAACAGATTACGCATGTATTGAAACGGATGGTTGGAGTTTGGAGGCAGATAGCGAAAACGAAATTGAAGACGAAACTGAAGCTATTGAGCGAACAGCTATTGATGCTATTCACCGGTAAAATGTGCAGACCAAACGATTGGGACTTTCGCATCTTGTGCCACTGGAGCAACTTAAATCCGTCGATTGGTAAGTGTTTGTTTGGCATTAAATGTGGGTGGAGGGAAAGGCTGGATGCAAATATAGCTACAAATGTACATACAGCTAGCCTAAATAGCATGTTAGCATTGATTAGCTGGCAGTCATGCCGCGACCAAATATGTCTGATTAGCACATAAGTCAAAAACATCAACAAAACTCACCTTCGTGATTTTGTTGACTTTATCGTTGGAAATGCATCTGCAGGATATCCATACAGCTCTGTGCCATGTCTGCCTTAGCATCGGCGGTAAAATGTGCAGACCAAACGATCGGGACTTTCGCATCTTGTGACACTGGAACAACTTAAATCCGTCGGTTGGTAAGTGTTTGTTTGGCATTAAATGTGGGTGGACGGAAAGGCTGGATGCAAATATAGCTACAAATGTACATACAGCTAGCATAAATAGCATGTTAGCATCGATTTAGCTGGCAGTCATGCCGCGACCAAATATGTCTGATTAGCACATAAGTCAATAACATCATTAAAACTCACGTTAGTGATTTGGTTGACTTTATCGTTGGAAATGCATCTGCAGGATATCCATACAGCTCTGTGCCATGTCTGCCTTAGCATCGGCGGTAAAATGTGCAGACCAAACGATCGGAACTTTCACATCTTGTGACACTGGAGCAACTTAAATCCGTCGATTGGTAAGTGTTTGTTTGGCATTAAATGTGGGTGGAGGGAAAGGCTGGATGCAAATATAGCTACAAATGTACATACAGCTAGCCTATATAGCATGTTGGCATCGATTAGCCAACATGCTAATCGATGCCAACATGCGGGTACATGCGGGTACGAGTGTGCTAATCGATGCACACTCTTCGAAAATCAACTAGAATCCGTCCCTGATCGTGTTGTTACACCCTCCGACAACACACCGACGAGGTATGATGTCTCCAAGGTACGGAAAACAGTCGAAAAAACAGAAAATAACAGAGCTGATTTGACTCGATGTTTATAATGTGTTTGAGAAAATGGCGGTTTGACTACCTAGGTGATGCTCCGAGAGCAAATAATAGAAAGGCGTTTAATTCGCCAAAATTCACCCTATTTACAGTTCGGAAATCGGTTAAAAAAATATATGGTCTTTTTTCTGCAACATCAAAGTATATATTGACGCTTACATAGGTTTGGTGATAATGTTACCCTTTAATATTTCTGGCTGGGCGCTGTGGCGTCCTACTCTGTTCACCGGTCCTTGAACACACCGAGTATGGACCGATCACTCTGCTCTTAAGAGAGCACAGTTTGTAGATGTAATGTACACAACTGAACATCTTGCACAGACACTAATGCGTTTGTATATCTATGGATTGGGGTAAGTTGGGCTTCACGGTGGCAGAGGGGTTAGTGCGTCTGCCTCACAATACGAAGGTCCTGCAGTCCTGGGTTCAAATCCAGGCTCGGGATCTTTCTGTGTGGAGTTTGCATGTTCTCCCCGTAAATGTGTGGGTTCCCTCCGGGTACTCCGGCTTCCTCCCACTTCCAAAGACATGCACCTGGGGATAGGTTGATTGGCAACACTAAATTGGCCCTAGTGTGTGAATGTGAGTGTGAATGTTGTCTGTCTATCTGTGTTGGCCCTGCGATGAAGTGGCGACTTGTCTAGGGTGTACCCCGCCTTCCGCCCGATTGTAGCTGAGATAGGCGCCAGCGCCCCCCGCAACCCCGAAAGGGAATAAGCGGTAGAAAATGGATGGATGGATGGATGATTGGGGTAAGTTGTTTCTTAAAGGTGGAAATATGTTAATGTCTCTTGTTTTCATGTTAGCATTTAAGCTACTGGGCTGGCATCAGTCAGACCACGAGTTTATCGTAATGCATTTTAATATAAAACGATAATACTAACCATCGGGAGTATTTTCTTTGACAAATGCAACCAAAAGGCGATGAAAACGTCCTTCTAAAGTTCGTGCGGTGACCCTCGCCCTTTCTCAGGTGACTGTGAATTCTGATGGATTGACAAAAACTGTACGCACTCTCAGCGGTGCAAAACTGCACTTCAATAGTCCGTTGCTTCATTAAAAAAGCGTGACGCTGCTCTGCGTGTAACAACCTGCACCGTACGCAGCTACATTCGTCGGAACGTTTAATACGTGACACATCTGACAGCTCGGAATGGTGTCGGCGTGACGGTGGCCGGCAGGTGGACGCTGGTTGAATAAACACCTTGCGTGTATCCTTGCAGAAAGCAGCAAATGTTTCACTCAAACCAGCACCTGGTCTTTTGTTTGATACTGGATTGAAAACAGTTTATTTTTTTGTTTGGATTTGTTCTCCAAATAACTTTTAAAGTACAAAACCCAAAACCAGTGAAGTTGGCACATTGTGTAAATGGTAAATAAAAAGAGAATACAATGATTTGCGATTTATTTTTTTTATTTATTTTTTTGTTGTTGTTCTTTGTTTTATGTGAAGATTGCCGAAATAAATAAAAATAAATAAATAAAATAAATTTGCGATTTATTTTCAACCTATTGAATAGACTGCAAAGACAAGATACTTAATGTTCGAACTGGAAAACTTTGTTATTTTTTGCAAATATTAGCTCATTTGGAATTTGATGCCTGCGACACGTTTCAGAAAAGCTGGCACAAGTGGCAAAAAAGACTGAGAAAGTTAAGGATTGCTAATCAAACACTTATTTGGAACAACCCACAAGCGAACAAGCTAATTGGGAACAGTTGTGTGCCATGATTGGGTTTAAAAGCAGCTTCCATGAAATGCTCAGTCATTCACAAACAAGGATGGGGCGAGGGTCACCACTTTGTGAACAAATGCGTGAGCAAGTTGTCCAACAGTTTAAGAATAACATTTCTCAACGAGCTATTGCAAGGAATTTAGGGATTTTACCATCTACGGTCCGTAATATCATCAAAAGGTTCAGAGAATCTGGAGAAATAACAGCACGTAAGCGATGATATTACGGAACCTTCAATTCCCCAGTCAGTACTGCATCAAAAATCGACATCATTGTGTAAAGGATATCACCACATGGGCTCAGAAACACTTCAGAAAACCCCTGTCAGTAACTACAGTTTGTTGCTACATCCCTAAGTGCAAGTTAAAACTCTGCTATTCAAAGCAAAATCCATTTATCAACAACACCCAGAAACGCTGGGCCCGAGCTCATCTAAGATTAACTGATGCAAAGTGGAAAAGTGTTCTGTGGTCTGACGAGTCCACATTTTAAATTGTTTTTGGTAACTGTGGACGTCGTGTCCTCTGGATCAAAGAGGAAAACAACAATCCGGATTGTTCTAGGTGCAAAGTTCAAAAGCCATCGTATGGGGGTGTATTAGTGCCCAAGGCATGGGTAACTTACACATCTGTGAAGGCACCATTAATGCTGAAAGGTCCATACAGGTTTTGGAGCAACATATGTTGTCATCCAAGCAAGAATATTGTGACAGGTCTCCAGCCGTCATCTTGTGGGTTGTAGTGACAATCGATACAAGACGCATCGTAGCAGGTTTGACTCTGATTTATTATTTCAATAACCATGTCTTCTTTCCCGTGTATCGCGCCAATTTCTAGCACGCCGGCTCTTCCTGCTTGTCGCGGCGCACTTTTCGGTGGCTGGTGGCTGCGTCTTCCGCTGGGGCTCATCTCGCTCTGGGTCTCTCTAGTCGCGTTCGTGGTCTTCGTTGTCGGGTGGTTCCTCTCCTACTTCTGCCACGATTGCTCCTCCTTCTCCCTTTTTATGCTGCAGCAGAAGATGCAGGGATTGAGAGCAGGCGTGTTGTTTACGCACCTGACTCTGATGTCTGTAGTGTCGCTCCAGCCGTGCCCCGCCTCTCTGCTCTGCTGCATGCTCCGCCTCCTGGCCACCATCTTGGGCAGGACCACTGTTTATCTTAGCCCGCTGTCGGCTCGTCGGCTCCGTCTCTCCACAAATATCATGGATGCCCCTGCTTATTTCAGCAAGACAATGCCAAACCATGTGTTACAACAGCGTGGCTTCATAGTAAAAGAGCGCAGGTACTAGACTGGCCTGCCTGTAGTCCAGACCTGTCTCCCATTGAAAATGTGTGGATAAATAAGAAGCCTAAAATTCCACAACGGAGACCCCGGGCTGTTGAACAACTTAAGCTGTACATCAAGCAAGAATGGGAAAGAATTCCATCTGAAAAACTTCAAAAATGTGTCTCCTCAGTTCCTAAACGTTTACTGAGTGTTGTTAAAAGGAAAGCCCATGTAACACAGTGGTAAAAATGCCTCTGTGCCAACTTTTTTTGCAATGGGTTGCTGCCATTCCATTCTAAGTTAATTATTATTTGCAAAAAATAATTACGTGTCTCAGTTGGAACATTAAATATATTGTCTTTGTAGTCTATTCAGTTGAAAAAGATTTGCAAATCATTGTATTCTCTTTTTATTTACCATTTACACAACGTGCCAACTTCACTGGTTTTGGGTTTTGCGTATTCATGTTATCGTTTAAGATAGCTAGTGATTAGGGTTCTAGTCGCCACGGAGTGATTAGCAGAACAGATAGCAAGTAGCACGCTAGGTACTAGCCTGCGATTAGCGCATTTTTTGCCACCTATCAATTAGCAACCTCGTGGCCAGCTCGTGATTAGCGTGCTGGTTTCCAGCTGGCGATTAGAACCTATTATCTACATCTTTGAGCTACATTTTGTCACACCTATGGATCTTGTTTTGTCATGTTATGTTTTTGTTTTTGGACTCTTGTTTCCCGTTTTACACTTCCTGGTTTTGTTTTTCCATAGTTACCCATTAATTTCCACCTGGTCTCCAAGTCACGCCCAGCCCTCAGTCCCACACCTGTTTCTAATCATCATAGCTGCTATTTATATCATTCTGTTTCTGTCCTCGTCCTGGGAACTTTGCTATTTGCATTCTGCTTCATGCCTTCACGCACCCTCAATTACCTTGCTATCCATGCCCCTTGTACCTGTCACAGTAAGTTTTTTTGGTGTTAGTTATTCATAGTGTTGCCACAGTGCAAGTTTAAGTTAGTTCATTGTCTTTCATGCCATCGAGCAGTTGTCTTGTTTTCCTGATTGTATTTTTGTAGCCAAGTTTTATACCTCTTTGTGAGCCCCCTTGGTTTGTTTATTTTTGTATTTAGAATCCCAATAAAACATCATGTACCTTGATTCACGCCTGGCTCGTCCCATATTCCCTCTGCGTCGAAGGAGCACACTCAATCCAAGTCCAAGCCTGACACATTTGGGCGGCACTGGGAGCAGGACACAACAGCGGTGACTACTGTAGGATGGCAAAAGCGGGAATCGAACCTGGAACCCTCTACCAACTAAGCCACAGAAATTGGCGATTAGCACGGTAGTTGCCAGCTCGTTATTTGCCACGCTATTCTGTAGTATTATTATTATTGCTCAGTAGCAAGGTGGGTAGGAATGGGTACCAAATCCTGCCAGTCCTACCGATCTTTGATTGCAGACTCAGCTACGTCAGCACTTTGCGATCACTCCAGAATCACTGAGAGCGGAATGTTGCAATCTTCAATGCCAACCAGCAAATTGACTTCAAAAATAGACTATCATAACTTAAGTTAGGTTCCACTTTTCCAAAAATGCGCTAGCATACATTGGCTTTGCTATTGAGATGCTACTGATTAGCATTCGCGATTTTACATGGCAATTTCAACACCTCCACATTTGTGAATCAAAACAACTAAGATGCACTGGTGTGTATAAGTACAATACTTACAGTATTAACACCTTTTAGGACGCAAAAAATAAACACTGCCTTCACACCACTGCCATCTAAAGTCTTGGACTTGCAACTGTAGCTGATGTTTAGAACTGTATGATAAAACAAGATATAAAAACTGGACTGCACTTAGCATAATCGGGTCGTATTAAAATGTTGCAAAATAAATTATGAAAAACAATATTTATCAAAAGTACATAAATGGGCACCGTTAAGTACTGGCACCGGTTACTGGGAATTGGTACCGTATTGTTTAAATGTAAACTTACCCACTCATAAAGGTACTTTTCAGACCATTTTAGTTTAAAACACTGTTTTATTGTCAGGACGTGGACTATGGGGTGGTTGTTTTCCCGAGAAGCAAGTGAACTTGAACCGAAGATGGCGTGAAGGTAATGACATCTTTATTTTAATACTAATAAAAGGAATAAACAAAAGGCGCGCACAAGGGCGAAAGTGCAAAACTTTGCTATAAAGACAAAAACTAGCACCAAGGCAGAACTATGGACAAAAAACAAAAGACACTAACTTTGGCATTAATAAACAAAACTTACTTGCGATGACATGAACGGGGTAGCAAGGACTATGGAACAAGCAGCATGAACTAAGCATGAAACCGTAAACATGACATGAAGCAGAGTGATATGAATTGTGAATTATATTTATATAGCGCTTTTCTCTAGTGACTCAAAGCGCTTTACATAGTGAAACCCAATATCTAAGTTACATTTAAACCAGTGTGGGTGCCACTGGGAGCAGGTGGGTAAAGTGTCTTGCCCAAGGACACAACGGCAGTGACTAGGATGACGGAAGCGGGAATCAAACCTGCAACCCTCAAGGTGCTGGCACGGCCGCTCTACCAACCGAGCTATGCCGTCACCAGAGAGACAGCCGGGCAACTGGAAGCTTAAGTAATAGTGACATGATTAGTGACAGGTGTGCGAGTGCAAAATGTGAGACAGGTGCGTGACATGAGGACAGGTGAAAACTAATGTGTTGGCATGGAAACAAAGCAAACAAGGCTGTGCAAAAACAGGAAACAATGGAGTCTTTAGCAAAACAGAACATAACTAAACAAAACATGATCACAGGACATGACATTTATACAGGATAAATAAGTAGGAGGTCCCCGCTCCGTCTCTCCGTCAGTTTAGCCCAGGGGTCGGCAACCCAAAATGTTGAAAATAAAAATAAAAAATCTGTCTAGAGCGGCAAAAAAATTAAAAGCCTTATATAAGTGTTATAATGAAGGCAACACATGATGAAAGTGTCTATATTAGTTATTTTTGCCTAATATCAAAGTTACTTTAAAAGTCTTATATAAGTGTTATAATGAAGGCAACACATGACGAAAGTGTCTGTATTAGCTATATTAGCCTACTATCAAAATGACATTAAAAGTCTTATACAAGTGTTATAATGAAGGCAACACATGACGAAAGTGTCTATACTAGCTATATTAGCCTACTATCAAAATGACATTAAAAGTCTTATATAAGTATTATAATGAAGGCAACACATGACGAAAGTGTCTATACTAGCTATATTAGCCTACTATCAAAATGACATTAAAAGTCTTATATAGTGTTATAATGAAGGCAACACATGACGAAGGTGTCTATACTAGCTATATTAGCCTACTATCAAAATGACATTAAAAGTCTTATATAGTGTTATAATGAAGGCAACACATGATGTAAGTGTCTATACTAGCTATATTAGCCTACTATCAAAATGACATTAAAAGTCTTATATAAGTGTTATAATGAAGGCAACACATGATGTAAGTGTCTATATTAGTTATTTTAGCCTAATATCAAAATTACTTTAAAAGTCTTATATAAGTGTTATAATGAAGGCAACACATGACGAAAGTGTCTGTATTAGCTATATTAGCCTACTATCAAAATGACATTAAAAGTCTTATACAAGTGTTATAATGAAGGCAACACACGACGAAAGTGTCTATACTAGCTATACTAGCCTATTATCAAAATGACATTAAAAGTCTTATATAAGTATTATAATGAAGGCAACACATGACGAAAGTGTCTATACTAGCTATATTAGCCTACTATCAAAATGACATTAAAAGTCTTATATAGTGTTATAATGAAGGCAACACATGACGAAGGTGTCTATACTAGCTATATTAGCCTACTATCAAAATGACATTAAAAGTCTTATATAGTGTTATAATGAAGGCAACACATGATGTAAGTGTCTATACTAGCTATATTAGCCTACTATCAAAATGACATTAAAAGTCTTATATAAGTGTTATAATGAAGGCAACACATGATGTAAGTGTCTATATTAGTTATTTTAGCCTAATATCAAAATTACTTTAAAAGTCTTATATAAGTGTTATAATGAAGGCAACACATGACGAAAGTGTCTGTATTAGCTATATTAGCCTACTATCAAAATTACATTAAAAGTCTTATACAAGTGTTATAATGAAGGCAACACACGACGAAAGTGTCTATACTAGCTATACTAGCCTACTATCAAAATGACATTAAAAGTCTTATATAAGTATTATAATGAAGGCAACACATGACGAAAGTGTCTATATTAGTTATTTTAGCCTAATATCAAATTACTTTAAAAGTCTTATATAAGTGTTATAATGAAGGCAACACACGACAAAAGTGTCTATACTAGCTATATTAGCCTACTATCAAAATTACATTAAAAGTCTTATAAAAGTGTTATAATGAAGGCAACACATGACGAAAGTGTCTATACTAGCTATATTAGCCTACTATCAAAATGACATTAAAAGTCTTATATAAGTGTTATAATGAAGGCAACACATGATGTAAGTGTCTATATTAGTTATTTTTAGCCAAATATCAAAATTACTTTAAAAGTCTTATAAAAGTGTTATAATGAAGGCAACACATGACGAAAGTGTCTATATTAGCTATATTAGCCTACTATCAAAATTACATTAAAAGACTTATATAAGTATCATAATGAAGGCAACACATGACGAAAGTGTCTATACTAGTTATATTAGCCTACTATCAAAATGACATTAAAAGTCTTATATAACTGTTATAATGAACACAACACATAACGTAAGTGTCCATATTAGTTATATCAGCCTGCATTCGAAAAGGGTCTTGGGCGCAGTTGGATGTTCCAACAGGACAATGACCCCAAACACACATCAAAAGCGATAAAGGAATGGCCAAATCTGGCTAGAATTAAAGTTTTAGAATGGCCTTCCCAAAGTCCTGACTTAAACGTGTGGACAATGCTGAAGAAACAAGTCCATGTCTGAAAACCAACAAAGTTATCTGAACTGATTGATTGATTGATTGAAACTTTTATTCGCACCAATTTTTCAAAAGTAGTGGTCAAAAATTCAACCACAAGCTTGCCGGAAGCTTGTGGATGGCTACCAAAAGCGCCGTATTACAGTGAAACTTGCCAACTAATGAAGGCAACACATGATGTAAGTGTCTATATTAGTTATTTTAGTCTAATATCAAAATTACTTTAAAAGTCTTCTATAAGTGTTATAAGGAAGGCAACACATGACGAAAGTGTCTATACTAGCTATATTAGCCTACTATCAAAATGACATTAAAAGTCTTATACAAGTGTTATAATGAAGACAACACTTAACGTAAGTGTCTATATCAGTTATATCAATCAGCCTACTATCAAAATGGGTCTTGGGCGCAGTTGGGTGTTCCAACAGGACAATGACCCCAAACACACATCAAAAATGGTAAAAGAATGGCGAAATCAGGCTACAATTAAAGACCTATTGAAATTAGATTTTCTTATTTAAACAGCGATAGCAGGTCCATTCTATGTGTCATATTTGATCATTTCGCGATATTGCCATATTTTTGCTGGAAGGATTTAGTAGAGAACATCGACGATAAAGTTTGCAACTTTTGGTGCTAATAAAAAAGCCTTGCCTGTACCGGAAGTAGCAGACGATGTGCGCGTGACGTCACGGGTTGTAGGGCTCCTCACAAATGATTGTTTACAATCATGGCCACCAGCAGCGAGAGCGATTCGGACCGAGAAAGCGACAATTTTCCTATTAATTTGAGCGAGGATGAAAGATTCGTGGATGAGGATAGTGAGAGTGAAGGACTAGAAAAAGAAAAAAGGACAAGAGGGCAACGAGGGAGCGATTCAGATAGGGAAGATGCTGTGAGAGGCGCTGTGGCAGCCGTGGGGGTGGCAGGACCACTCGGCCAGGCCCAACCACAACAAGGGATAGAACCATACCGCTTTGAATGGCTGACGGTGACGGTCAGGAGGACACATATTGATGCTGGAGTAGCACACGACATAGATTGCCTTCAGAATACAGAATGGTAAAATGTTTTTTATTGATACACATAATACACTGTACTTTGTGTGTGTGTGGTCCAATCCAACCGTGTTCGCTTGACCGCTCTGTTCCATAGTAAAGCTTCACCGTCATCTTTCGGGAATGTAAACAATGAAACACCGGCTGTGTTTGTGTTGCTAAAGGCGGCCGCAATACACCTCTTCCCACCTACAGCTTTCTTCTTTGACGTCTCCATTATTCATTGAACAAATTGCAAATTATTCAGCAACACAGATGTCCATAATACTGTGGAATTATGCGATGAAAAGAGACGACTTATAGCTGTGAACGGTACTGGAACAAAATGTCCTCTGCATTGCGTGACGTCACCATACCGCGACGTTTTAGCATGATACTTCCGTTCGAAATTTAAAATTGCAATTTAGTAAACTAAAAAGGCCGTATTGGCATTTGTTGCAATGTTAATATTTCATCATTGATATATAAACTATCAGACTGCGTGGTCGGTAGTAGTGGGTTTCAGTAGGCCTTTAAAGGTTTTAGAATGGCCTTCCCAAAGTCCTGACTTAAACGTGTGGACAATGCTGAAGAAACAAGTCCATGTCTGAAAACAAACAAATTTAGCTGTACTGATTGATTGATTGATTGATTGAAACTGTTATTCGCACCAATTTTTCAAGAGAGTGGTCAAAAGCGCCGTATTGCAGTGAAACTTGCCAAATATTAACAATGCTGTTTGTATACTTTTGACCCAGCAGATTTGGTCACATTTTCAGTAGACCCCATAATAAATTCATAAAAGAACCAAACTTCATGAATGTTTTTGTAGTAAATGTAAGTATGTGCTCCAATCACTCTATCACAAAAAAATAAGAGTTGTCGAAATTATTGAAAACTCAAGACAGCCATGACATTATGTTCTTTACAAGTGTATGTAAACTTTTGATCGCGACTGTAAGTGTTATAATGAAGGCAACACATGATGTAAGTGTCTATATTAGCTATTTTAGCCTACTCTCAAAGGCCGACGCAAATCTTGGTTGACAGAGATGTTGTATTTGAATTTTTATTGGACACATTTTTGCAAATTGGAAATGGAAGTCATTAGTAAAATGGAAGTTTCTCACAGGATGAGATAAGTTCTGGAAATTACTGGCTTAGAATGGCCAAAAGTATAGATGTGTGTGGCGCAAGTGTAAGGAAACGGCAGGCTGTCTTCTGCTAATGATCCTTGACAGAATCGGGTCAGGGTCCAGTGGCATGCAGTCCAAGACGACTGGGGATCCTTTTCTGCTGCAGCCTTCTCCCGCCATTGCAGCCGTTGTGGTAGTTCTTACATCTACCGTCTTCCGCCTGCTCCGCCGTTTAGGTCTTCATCGCATCCCTGGCTAGGGGGCAATCAGGTACTAGGCCTTGGCAAAGGCCTAGTACCTGACCACCTGGGGTAACAGTAGTAAAGGGGTTAACCTCCTAGTACCCCAAGACCCCATAGAGGAACCCCCACTGCTGGTTGCACTTCAATGTCATGCCCAGGGTTAGGGTTACATTACATACAGATAATGTGTCATGAGACATGCAAATATAAATTAAATACACAGACGACTTGACTAAAGGAAATTAAAAATATACCTACAAACGAGGCATAATGATGCAATATGCACATACAGCTAGCCGATTTAGCATGTTAACATCGGTTAGCTTGCTATAAATGCACTGACCAAATTTTCCTGATTAACACTCCAACAAGTCAATAATATCAACAAAGCTCTTTCCCACATGCGGTCCTCTCCAAGGTTTCTCATAGTCATTCATATCGACGTCCCACTGGGGTGAGTTTTCCTTGCCCTTAGGTGGGCTCTACCGAGGATGTCGTTGTGGTTTGTAATGTGGTTTATGCAGCCCTTTGAGACACTAGTGATTTAGGGCTATATAAATAAACTTTGATTGATTGATTGATTGTGTATTCACGCACAGTATAAAATGTTTGGTGGACAAAATGAGACAAAGAAGGAGTGACATAAAACATGTATTTCTGTGTCAGCGTTGGAGAAAGTTGTACAAGTAAACAGACTACGACAAGTTCAAGGATTGCTGAATTGAGTAGGACAAAACGGTGCTTACCAAATACTCTCATCGGCGAAGCATGTAGAGTGGGGCAGAAAAGTATTATTCAGCCACCGATTGTGCAAGTTCTCCCACTTAAAATGATGACAAAGGTCTGTAATTTTCATCATAGGTACACTTCAATTGTGAGAGACAGAATGTGGAAAAAAAAATCTAGGAATTCACATTGTAGGAAGTTTACAGAATTTATTTGTAAATTATGGTGTAAAATAAGTATAAAATAAACTCTCACTGATGGAAGGAGGGTTTGGCTCAAAATCTCACGATACATGGCCCCATTCATTCTTTCCTTAGCACGGATCAATCGTCCCGTCCCCTTAGCAGAAAAACAGCTGCAACACCCATGCTTCACAGTAGGTATGGTGTTGTTGGGATGCAACTCAGTATTCTTCTTCCTCCAAACACGACCAGTTGAGTTTATACCAAAAAGTTCTATTTTGGTTTCATCTGACCACATGACATTCTCCCAATCCTCTGCTGTATCATCCATGTATCCATTCTGGTATAAACTCAACTTGTCGTGTTTGGAGGAAGAAAAATACTGAGTTGCATCCCAAGAACACCACACCTACTGTGAAGCATGGGGGTGGAAACATCATGCTTTGGGGCTGTTTTTCTGCTAGGGGGACAGGACGATTGATCCGTGTTAAAGAAAGAATGAATGGGGCCATGTATCGTGAGATTTTGAGCCAAAACCTCCTTCCATCAGTGAGAGCTTTGAATGGTTGACCATATACTTATTTTCCACCATATATTACAAATAAATTCTGTAAAATTCCTACAATATGAATTCCTGGATTTTTTTTTCACATTCTGTCTCTCACAGTTGAAGTGTACCTATGATGAAAATTACAGACCTCTGTCATCATTTTAAGTGGGAGAACTTGCACAATCGCTGGCTGACTAAACACTTTTTTGCCCCACTGTATAACATAAACAGTGGGATTTCTTACAATTAAGAAGGTCAGTGTCGTGTTTTTCCATTTTCACACATCTCTGAAAGAAGTCCAGGGAGCGACTAGGACGGCGCTAAAGAGCCACTTGTGGCTCGCTGACCCCCGGTTTAGGGGGTCCTTGGCCTGGTAAACGGTGCTTGCCATGGGAGACGATGACAAATTCATGGGACATTTGCCATTATTGCCTTATCAGTGCCGGGAGCAGGAAGCGGCTCATAAGTCCGAGAACATGATGCTGCACGCCTCAAATAAAATGGTTTAGTCAAAGATTCCAAAGTGGATGAGATGGCTAAAGGACTGAGACGTGCGTAATAGATGATATTTATGCAGACTGGACAAGAATCAGTGATTATAGTCGGGATGTCTGCAGCCTCCCTCTGTGCCGCGCTAAGTGAACCGTAGACGCTTCAATGGCCGCCTGATTGTGAGTTAAACGTCTCCAAAGAATGGAGACAAGTGACGGGCGCAGACTAAGCGTGACGGCGAGCAAACGCACGCACACGCACACACACTGTGGCGAATAGTTTCCCCTGCAAAGCGTCTGATAGGAAGTGCGATACCAGGTCTGTTTGTAGCAGAGGAGCGGAGCGCCGCGAGCGGGGAGAGGCATAAAACCACCTTTAAGCACCTGCAGTAAAACACAAAGCGCGCTTGTGAAAACAGCCGAGGCAGGAATTTTTCCAAAATGAGCCAAGTCACGTCTTCAAGGCCCCCCGAGACAGGGAGATGAAAGCAGGGGCGAGTGGGGGGTAAACGGCGGGCTGAGGAGGAGGAGGCGCCGTCACCTGGAGAGGCGGCCGCCATTGACAGGATCCCGGCCAAGCATGACGCCCAGAAATAACGACGGGAACAGTTGTCGGGGGTGGATGCGTGTTGTGGACAGCTGCGAGACGTGAGCTGACAGATGCTCTTGATGTCTCTACAGTTCATGGCTTTTATTTGGACCTTTCCAATTCCCAATAACAGAAAATAGTAGTTGGCGATGTCGCCTTCTAAAGAACACACACTTACACATACCGTACATTTGACTGAAAACTGTATCACCATGTAGCCCTGCTACATGACTCCCGAAATTCAGCGCCTCTCCCGAAAACCTCCCGGGACAAATTTTCTCCCGAAAATCTCCCGAAATTCAGGCGGAGCTGGGGGCCACGCCCCCTTGAGTGACGTGTCTGAGAGTGTGTCTGCCCAATGACGTTATAACTGTAGAATGATCGAGGAAGGGGCCTGTGTTTCTTATGCGGGTTTATTGTTAGGCAGTTTCATTAACGTCCTCTCAGCGCAGTAACAACACACAACAACAGCAGTCATGTTTACGTCTAGCACTCTACCGTAAGGCAGATTGTCTGCCGTAAACAGCATGTGACACTCTAAAACAGGACAATACTGCCATCTACTGTACATGCACCAGCACAACACCTCCAGGCAACTTCAACCCTTTATCCTCCTACAGTCACATCCCATCTCCCCGGATTGTAAATAACCTAATGTAAATAATCGAATGTATTTCTAATGTATATACTTGTTCTGATGCTATCTGAACTCACTATGTTCTCTGCTGGCTGTACATATCCTACTAAGTCACACCTACACTGTTTCAATGTCCATTTCACTGTTGATGCAATTGTTGATGACTGAAGTACTGATATCAACCAAAGCTCCTCATCCCACCCCCCAGATTGTAAATAATTCAATGTATATACTATGATGATTAACTTGTGTGATGACTGTATTATGTTGATAGTATATATTTGTACCACGACTTAAACAAGTTGAAAAACGTATTGCGGTGTTACCGTTTAGTGGTCAATTGTATGGAATATGTACTGTACTGTGCAATCTACTAATAAAAGTTTCAATCAATCAATCAATCATGCATATGTGACAATAACATCTACTTTAGAAAGTGCCACCCACACTGGTTTGAATGTAACTTAGTTATTGGGTTTCACTATGTAAAGCGCTTTGAGTCACTAGAGAAAAAGCGCTATATAAATATAATTCAATTAAATTCAAAGTGCAGTGCACAACTGCGCACACAACAGCTGTAAATAACCACGCCCCCCCACCACGACCACCCACACCCCCATCCCCCACCTCCCGAAATCGGAGGTCTCAAAGTTGGCAAGTATGCCCTGCGATGAGGTGGCGATTTGTCCAGGGTGTACCCCGCCTAATGCTCAAATGCAGCTGAGATAGGCTCCTGCGACCTCAAAAGTTACAAGCGGTAGAAAAATGGATGGATGGATGTATCACCATATAAGTGTTTTGTATCGGTCAATATCCATAATTATTGACATTTCTTTATGACCTATGGAAAATATTTATATTAAACGTCAACATTTTTATTTCAAATTGAACCTTCCTCCGATTAATAATAACTTAGATTTATATCGCGCTTTCCTAGACACTCAAAGCGCTCACAGAGAAGTGGGACTCAACGTTCATTCACACCTGGTGGTGGTAAGCTACATCAGTAGTCACAGCTGCCCTGGGGTATCCCCTCATCGATCTAAGCCAGGGGTGTCAAAAGTACGGCCCCCGGGCCGAATCAGGCCCGTGAACAGGTTTTTGCCGGCCTGCGGGATGAGTTTACTAAGTATAAAAATCAACCTGAAATGTTTTAATGAAATTAACAGCTCTTTTACATGTGTCTACTGGATATTGCAATAGCAATTCTTTGTATCTCTGTAGATCATGGGTCCGCAACCTGCGGCTCCGGAGCCGTATGCGGCTCTTGGATCACTCTGATGTGGCTCAGCGGCATACTTGCCGACCCCCCCCATTTTTCCGGGAGGTTTTCCTGATATCAGTGCCTCTCCCAGAAATCTCCCCAGGATAGCTTTCTCAGATTTTCACCCGGACAACAATATTGAGGGCGTGCCGTGATGGCAATGCCTTAAACATCCTCTCGACCATGTCGTCGCGTCCGCTTTAATACTATGTGCTATCTGAGTGCCGGCCTGCCAAATCTAGTGTGCGGCTGCTGACTCAACGTGCAAGCGACTGCAAGGCATACTTGTTCAACAGCCATACAGGTTACACTGAGGGTTGTGATATAAACAACTTTAACACCCTTACTAGTATGCGCCACACTGTGAACCCACACCAAACAAGAATGACAAACACATTTCGGGATAACATCCACACTGTAACACAACATAAACACAACAGAACAAATACCCAAAATCCCATGCATCCTTAACTCTCTACATTACACCCCCCCACTACCACCTCCCCCCCCTCCCCTCTGTGTGTCGGTGGGCGGGTTTGGTGGTAGCGGGGGTGTATAATGTAGCCTGGAAGAGTTCGGGATACATGGGATAAAGATAGAATACTATTAACCGCAACATGTAAGTGTAAAAAAACAACAACATTAGGATTTGTAGATTTTCAGAATGTGCTTCTTCTAATTTTAAACACAGAAAACAATCTGAAGGTGTCTTTATTTGTAAGTTATCGTGCAGAGATTTTACCAGTTGGGAGTAGATTTTTCTCCATGTGGCCCCCGATCTAAAATGAGTTTGACAACCCTGATCTAAGCAGAAAGGAAATGTCAACACAAGCATGGAAAACAATCAATTCTAAGGGAATGTCTACACTAAGCCGGAGAACTCCACAAACGAATCATTATTTAGCCTAAGCCCCGTGTCAGCCACACTAAACCATCGTTTAAGGTTCCCCTCCTTGGATCATTTTTTACACGGGTAAGTGCGCCGTGTATTTGTTGAATCTCCGGCTCTTTGCTTTGTGTGGACTAGACCAGTGTTTTTCAACCTTTTTTGAGACAATGCACATTTTTTTCCATTTAAAAATCCAGGGGCTCACCACCAGCAGAAAACTTAAAAAAATATACAACTCCACCAGGTCCTCCTCGTGCCTTATTTTGAGTTTGTTGGTGTTTTCCTGTGTGTAGATCTTTAGTTCCTGTCTTGTGCTGTTAATTTGTTGTTTTCCTGTAGCAGTTTTATGTCTTCCTTTGAGCGCTATTCCCCGCACCTGGGTTGCGTTAGCAAGCAAGGCTATTGAAGTTGTTGCTATTCTTCTTTGTGGGGACATTGTTCATTGCCATGTTATGTATGGATGTACTTTGTGGGCAACGTCCGTCTCTGCTCCACACGCTGCAAGTTTTTGCTGTCGTCCAGGATTCTGTTTCTGTTTACTTTAAAACGATTTCAGTTTTACTGTCATTTTACACAGCCATCCCTATGCTTTATTGCCTTTTCCTTTTGTTAATTTTTGGCTTAAGCGTTACATACCTTTTTTTTACCTGCACAACGTGGTCTGCATATTGGGATCGCAGTTCTACAGCCAAGTTCTACACAGCACGGACACTAAGGAATGGCACAGTATTTGCAGATTATAATTATTCATTTGCAAAAAAAATATTTTTTTGCACCAATTAGGTGAAGTTGGATCATTTCCCACGGCACACCAGACAATATCTAACGGCACACTGGTGTGCTGCGGCACAGTGGTTGAAAAACATTGGACTAGTGGACCAATATTTTGGTACCGGTACCAAAATTATTTTGATACTTTACCACAAAAAATTGCATTATTGGCTTTATTTTAACAAAAAATCTGAGGGTACATTAAAAATATGTTTCTTATTGCAAGTTTGTACTTAAATAAATTAGTGAACATACAAAACAACTTGTCTTTTATTAGTAAGTAAGCAAACAAAGGCTCCTAAATTAGTCTGCTGACATATGCAGTAACATATTGTGTCATTTATCATTCTATTATTTTGTCAAAATTATTACGGCAAGTGGTAGAAAATTAATTATTAATATATTTGCTCATTTATTGTTAATATCTGTTTACTTTATCTTTTAACATGTTCTATCTACACTTCTGTTAAAATGCAATATTCATTTATTTTTCTGTTGTTTGGAAGCTTTACATTAGTTTTGGGTGATACCACAAATCTGGGTATCAATCCGATACCAAGTAGTTACAGGATCATACATTGGTCTTATTCAAAGTCCTCATGTGTCTAGGGACGTATATCCTGAGTTTATAAACATAATGTAAATAAAAAAAAATGAAAGAAGATGTCGTGATGCCAAAAAATATCGACGTAATCACATTAGTATCGACTAGATACGCTCCTGTACTTTGGTTTCATTACAGTAGATGTTAGGTGTAGATCCATCCATGACGTTTGTTTACATTTGGACGCCGGTGAGCTACGGTGTGTAGTGAAGCATGTTTAGCTATTCCTCGTCCTGCAGGGATGATACTTGTAAGAAACTTACTTTATTTGTCGCCATACATTCAGATTCAGATTATTTATTGTCAATTCTTAACATGCACAAGACACATAAGAACTGAACATTACACTTTGGGCACAGTCCCACTAAGAGCAGACATACGTTACAGGGAGACAAGACGGGACCGCCAACGGATCAGCCATTTTTACGGCACTCCTTAAAAAGGTGAGAAAAGGGTAACATTGGGTGAGAGGACGGGGATTTAGAAAATATCAGTCTAAGGCTAGACCCTCAGGGGGGGGTCCAGACTAAGTCCAAGGAAAAAAAACTCACATAGCACGTATAAGACACCGATTGCAACAGAGGGAGGGGGTGGGTTTGAGGAGACTCGCTGACGCTGAATAGCGCTGCTCAGCCATCCACAGCCCCAGAGGAATTAAGCAGTGGTGAAGGCGTTACCGGCCTCACCAGAGGCTAGAGTGAAAGAAAAGGAGGCAAGGATTAGTGATTTAGAAGTAGCTAAAACTCTGCCAACTGCGGCTGAACTTTAGCCACAATCTAGCTAGCCATGTCGTAAAGCACCTCTTCCTGTCGGCGTTTCAGTGTTATAGCTTCACCTTTATTGTTAGTTTTTACGCCAAAATGCATCCGGTTTCCCTTTTCTGTATACACCATGTGTCTGCTTGTAAGTACTCCGTGTGTGTGCTCCCTTCCATTCTCCTCTGCTCGTAAACCAGCAATGACACAACGTGACGGGGGTGGCGGACCGGTACCTTTCAGAGGCAGTATAGTACCGAATATGATTAATTTGTATCGCTGTATTATACTATACTGATATACCGTACAACCCTAGTGTGGACTCATTGAAATACTTGCCAACCTTGAGACCTCTGAATTCTGGAGATGGGGGTTGGGGGTTAAGGTGGGCGGGGTTTGGTGTTAGCGGGGGCGTATATTGTAGCGTCCCGGGAGAGTTAGTGCTGCAAGTAGGGCTGGGCGATATGGCCTTTTTTTAATATCTCGATATTTTTAGGCCATATTGCGATACACAATATATATCTCGATATTTTGCCTTAGCCTTGAATGAACACTTGATGCATATAATCACACCAGTATGATGATTCTATGTGTCTACATTAAAACATTCTTGTTCATACTGCATTGATATATGCTCAATTTAAACTTTCATGCAGAGAAGGAAATCACAACTAAGTCAATTGACCAAAATGGTATTCATTAAACAGTTATTAAGCAGTGGCACAAACATTCATGTCATTTCCAAAACTGAAAGTGCAAGATTGTCAGAAACATTTTAAAACAAGCTATTAGTGCACTTTTGTGCATGATGTCACTAAGATGACATATCAAAACTACACTAAATTAAAGTGCACTTTTTGTACAGAACGCCACTACAATAGTTTAAAACAAATAAAGTGCACTTTTGTGCATGATGTCACCTAAGATATTTCAATAAGTGTCAAATAAAAATGAGCTGCATAATAGGTATGTCCTTTGCAATGTGGTAGTTTACTGTGGACATTATCTCCTTTTATTGTTGACTCTTTTTTTCATACGGTGTTGATCTGGAAATGTTTGCCTCTGCATTTTGATGCTGTGGGCGTGTGGTACAGAATAGAGATGTTGACATGCAGAGTTTCAAACACTCTTCATTCTCTAGCAGGTGACTTTTCACATGATGCTACATATTAGCAGTAATGCTACTTTTGGTAGCAACGCTTGTGCCCCGCACTTGACAAATTAAAGTTGTCTATTCGACATATTCCCACTTGAAGCCAAACCACCGCCAGACAATGGACCCCGTGCTGTTTTCCTTGGGAATTAATTCTTCCTTCTTTTGTTACCAGATTCGCACCTTCTTTCTCTCGTATTACCTTCGCTAGCATCACAGCTAACGCTACCCAGTCTGCTACTTCTCTGCTCCGCGAGGGCGTACGTATGTGACATAAGACATGACAGTATGTGACGTGTGTAAGATGGTGCGCTTACTGTCTGTGAGAAGGAGACACAAGAAGGAGTGGGAAGAGCCTAAAGTGTAATGCCAGCAGCTAAAAACAACCGCGTGAGAGCGTATACTCGAATATCACGATATAGTCATTTTCTATATCGATATATCGCCCAGCCTGAGCTGCAAGGAGTTCTGGGTATTTGTCCTGTTGTGTTTATGTTGTGATACGGTGCGGATGTTCTCCCGAAATGTGTTTGTCATTCTTGTTTGGTGTGGGTTCACAGTGTGGCGCATATATGTAACAGTGTTAAAGTTGTTTATACGGCCACCCTCAGTGTGACCTGTATGGCGGTTGACCAAGTATCCCTTTCATTTACTTATGTGTGTGTCAAAGTCGCATATATTAGGTGACTGGACCGGCACGCTGTTTGTAAGGAGGAAAAGCGGACCTGACGACAGGTTTTAGAGGACGCAAAAGACAGTGCCTTTAAGGCACGCCCCCCGATATTGTTGTCCGGGTGGAAATCGGGAGAAATTCGGGAGAATGGTTGCCCCGGGAGATTTTTAGGAGGGACACTGGAACTAAGGAGTCTCCCGGGAAAACCGGGAGGGTTGCCAAGTATGCTTATTGATTATTTACAAACTGAGTTCGGAGAGGAAGGGATGCCAGAAAGACCGCACTCCACACAGAAAGTGATTTCAAGTTAAAGTTAAAGTACCAATGATTGTCACACACACACTAGGTGTGGTGAAATGTGTCCTCTGCATTTGACCCATCCCCTTGATCACCCCCTGGGAAGTGAAGGGAGCAGTGGGCAGCAGCAGCAGTGCCGCACCCGGGAATCATTTATGGTGATTTAACCCCCAATTCCAACCCTTGATTCTGAGTGCCAAGCAGGAAGGCAATGGGTCCCATTTTTATAGTCTTTGGTATGACTCGGCCGAGGTTTGAACTCACAAGCTACCGATCTCAGGGCGGACACTCTAACCACTAGGCCACTGAGTGGACAAAAAGAACGCGCCACAGCCAGCTTCATTGATTGATTGATACTTTTATTAGTAGTTTGCACAGTACAGTACATATTCCGTACAATTGACCACTAAATGGTAACACCCGAATAAGTTTTTCAACTTGTTTAAGTCGGGGTCCACGTTAATCAATTCATGGTACAAATATATACTATCAACATAATACAGTCATCACACAAGTTAATCATCATAGTATGTACATTGAATTATTTACATTATTTACAATCCGGGGCGTGGGATGAGGAGCTTTGGTTGATATCAGAACTTCAGTCATCAACAATTGCATCAACAGAGAAATGTGGACATTGAAACAGTGTAGGTCTTATACCGACTGGTTTCGTAACTCCGAGGTAACCACTGAAAAGACGGAGGCGAGTGATCCAGATATGCCCGTGTTTCTCCTTCTTCTACATGTGCATAAGCTTGTGGAAATCACACATGAATACTTTAAGAGATGGAAACGCACATCTCACACGGCAACAGAGCAATGTTGAGCGACGGTTTTGGATAAGGCCTGGAAGAACGACAGTCTGGTGGAATATGTTTGTCAATAAGTGTGTTGTGCCAGCGGAATGGCAAGAGAACTTTCCAATATCCAGGTAAGCTGTGATTCTACTTGGCGAAAAACTTTGTCCATTTGTCGAAGGGGAGACAACGGAAAACAGCGAATGCATTTGGACTGGCAAAGCAGACTATCAGTTATTGTCCGCCATGTATGTCGAGCGATTACTCAACATCTAGTTTTGTAGTCAATAACTATTGTGAAGCCATAAAGTCGTTGCGGCCGTCAAGTACGACCGCCAATATCAGCCTACAAGCACAGGCAGGATTGCAAGAATGGACGATGAAGGTGAAGGTAAAAGAGCGAATGTCCTGACCAGATATCTAGATCCCTAGATTTATTGTTGTAAAATGTTCTTCATCACATTGTTTACTTCCACACGTCCATTAAAAACATGATTCATGCATTCAAGATCAGGTGGGATTCACTGCAATAGAATAGAATAGAATAAAATAGAATACAAGAGAATGTACTTTATTGATCCCTGGGGTAAATTCAGCAATAGTCTAACAGCTGTTGAGGGTGAGGCAAGCAAGGTTTTTACTTTTAAAAGTAATGTGGCAATAGTCTACATTGAAACACAGTGACACTTCCAGGTCAGAGGTGACTATGACATAATATATATGCGCGTCTGCCCTTTTCCGCGCATGTGTACTAGGTCGCTTTGAGCCGGCGGGCGGAGGCGAGAGGGGGTCTTAAACGATGGCACTGTGTGAGTGGACAGGGATACGGTTTGGTGGGATATACCCTGTATAACCTTGCCCGGCTTAGGTCCCTTCTATCCAGGGTGAATCCCAGATAACCTTATCCTTGTCCACACACACTAACAATTGTCGTTTAAGACCCCCTCCCCAACCTCCGCCAGCCGGCGCAACGCGACCTAGTACACATGCGTGGAAAATACGAACGTCATAGTCACCTCCAGTGTTGCTTTGTGTGCAAGTTCTTAAATCAAATTTAATTTCTCTGTGTTGTGGTATGGGGCCCGGCCGGGCACAGCCCGAAGAGGCAACGTGGGTCATCCCTCCAATGGGCTCACCACTCATAGGAGGGGCCATAGAGGTCGGGTGCATTGTGAGCTGGGCGGCAGCCGAAGGCAGGGCACTTGGCGGTCCGATCCTCGGCTACAGAAGCTAGCTCTTGGGACGTGGAACGTCACCTCACTGGGGGGGAAGGAGCCTGAGCTAGTGCGCGAGGTAGAGAAGTTCCGGCTGGATATAGTCGGACTCACCTCGACGCACAGCAAGGGCTCTGGAACCAGTTCTCTCGAGAGGGACTGGACCCTCTTCCACTCTGGCGTTGCCGGCAGTGAGAGGCGACGGGCTGGGGTGGCAATTCTGGTTGCCCCCCGGCTCAAAGCCTGTACGTTTGAGTTCAACCCAGTGGACGAGAGGGTAGCTTCCCTTCGCCTTCGGGTGGGGGGACGGGTCCTGACTGTTGTTTGTGCTTACGCACCAAACAGCAGTTCAGAATACCCACCCTTTTTGGGTACACTCGAGGGAGTACTGGAAAGTGCTCCTCCGGGTGATTCCCTTGTCCTACTGGGAGACTTCAACGCTCATGTTGGCAACGACAGTGAAACCTGGAGAGGCGTGATTGGGAAGAATGGTCGCCCGGATCTAAACCCGAGTGGTGTTTTGTTATTGGACTTTTGTGCTCGTCACAGTTTGTCCATAACAAACACCATGTTCAAACATAAGGGTGTCCATATGTGCACTTGGCACCAGGACACCCTAGGCCGCAGTTCCATGATCGACTTTGTAGTTGTGTCATCGGATTTGCGGCCTTATGTTTTGGACACTCGGGTGAAGAGAGGGGCGGAGCTTTCTACCGATCACCACCTGGTGGTGAGTTGGCTGCGATGGTGGGGGAGGATGCCGGACAGACCTGGCAGGCCCAAGCGCATTGTGAGGGTCTGCTGGGAACGTCTGGCAGAGTCTCCTGTCAGAGAGAGTTTCAATTCACACCTCCGGGAGAACTTTGAACATGTCACGAGGGAGGTGCGGGACATTGAGTCCGAGTGGACCATGTTCCGAACCTCTATTGTCGAGGCGGCTGATTGGAGCTGTGGCCGCAAGGTTGTTGGTGCCTGTCGTGGCGGTAATCCCAGAACCCGTTGGTGGACACCAGCAGTGAGGGATGCCGTCAAGCTGAAGAAGGAGTCCTATCGGGTTCTTTTGGCTCATAGGACTCCGGAGGCAGTAGACGGGTACCGACGGGCCAAGCGGTGTGCAGCTTTAGCGGTCGCGGAGGCAAAAACTCGGACATGGGAAGAGTTTGGGGAAGCCATGGAAAACGACTTCCGGACGGCTTCGAAGCGATTCTGGACCACCATACGGCGCCTCAGGAAGGGGAAGCAGTACACTATCAACACCGTGTATGGTGCGGATGGTGTTCTGCTGACTTCGACTGCGGATGTTGTGGATCGGTGGAGGGAATACTTCGAAGACCTCCTCAATCCCACCAACACGTCTTTCTTTGAGGAAGCGGTGCCTGGGGAATCTGTAGTGGACTCTCCTATTTCTGGGGCTGAGGTCGCTGAGGTAGTTAAAAAGCTCCTCGGCGGCAAGGCCCCGGGGGTGGATGAGATCCGCCCGGAGTTCCTTAAGGCTCTGGATGCTGTGGGGCTGTCTTGGTTGACAAGACTCTGCAGCATCGCGTGGACATCGGGGGCGGTACCTCTGGATTGGCAGACCGGGGTGGTGGTCCCTCTCTTTAAGAAGGGGGACCGGAGGGTGTGTTCCAACTATCGTGGGATCACACTCCTCAGCCTTCCCGGTAAGGTTTATTCAGGTGTACTGGAGAGGAGGCTTCGCCGGATAGTCGAACCTCGGATTCAGGAGGAACAGTGTGGTTTTCGTCCTGGTCGTGGAACTGTGGACCAGCTCTATACTCTCGGCAGGGTTCTTGAGGGTGCATGGGAGTTTGCCCAACCAGTCTACATGTGCTTTGTGGACTTGGAGAAGGCATTCGACCGTGTCCCTCGGGAAGTCCTGTGGGGAGTGCTCAGAGAGTATGGGGTATCGGACTGTCTGATTGTGGCGGTCCGCTCCCTGTATGATCAGTGTCAGAGCTTGGTCCGCATTGCTGGCAGTAAGTCGGACACTTTTCCAGTGAAGGTTGGACTCCGCCAAGGTTTTCCTTTGTCACCGATTCTGTTCATAACTTTTATGGACAGAATTTCTAGGCGCAGTCAAGGCGTTGAGGGGTTCCGGTTTGGTGCCACGGGATTAGGTCTCTGCTTTTTGCAGATGATGTAGTCCTGATGGCTTCATCTGGCCGGGATCTTCAGCTCTCACTGGATCGGTTCGCAGCCGAGTGTGAAGCGACCGGAATGAGAATCAGCACCTCCAAGTCCGAGTCCATGGTTCTCGCCCGGAAAAGGGTGGAGTGCCATCTCCGGGTTGGGGAGGAGACCCTGCCCCAAGTGGAGGAGTTCAAGTACCTAGGAGTCTTGTTCACGAGTGGGGGAAGAGCGGATCGTGAGATCGACAGGCGGATCGGTGCGGCGTCTTCAGTAATGCGGACGTTGTATCGATCCGTTGTGGTGAAGAAGGAGCTGAGCCGGAAGGCAAAGCTCTCAATTTACCGGTCGATCTACGTTCCCATCCTCACCTATGGTCATGAGCTTTGGGTCATGACCGAAAGGATAAGATCACGGGTACAAGCGGCCGAAATGAGTTTCCTCCGCCGGGTGGCGGGGCTCTCCCTTAGAGATAGGGTGAGAAGCTCTGCCATCCGGGAGGAGCTCAACGTAAAGCCGCTGCTCCTCCACATCGAGAGGAGCCAGATGAGGTGGTTCGGGCATCTGGTCAGGATGCCACCCGAACGCCTCCCTAGGGAGGTGTTTAGGGCACGTCCAACCGGTAGGAGGCCACGGGGAAGACCCAGGACACGTTGGAAAGACTATGTCTCCCGGCTGGCCTGGGAACGCCTCGGGATCCCCCGGGAAGAGCTAGACGAAGTGGCTGGGGATAGGGAAGTCTGGGCTTCCCTGCTTAGGCTGCTGCCCCCGCGACCCGACCTCGGATAAGCGGAAGATGATGGATGGATGGATGGATGTGTTGTGGTATTTCTATTAACTGGGATCCAGTGTGCTGTGGGGCCCTAATGTAGTCAATCACACCCGAGCCATCATAAATTAATCAAATCTTTAATAAACACGTGAATGTAAACAATGTAATAAATAACATTTTACAACAATCAATCTCGGGATCTTGATACCTGGTCAGTACACTCCTCACCCTTTTTTCTTCACCTTCATTGTCCATTCGCTTTTGGTGACTTTATATACTCTGGACTAGGGCTGCAACTAACGATTAATTTGATAATCGATTGATCTGTCGATTATTACTTCAATTAATCGATTAATAATCGGACAAAAGAGACAAACTACATTTCTATCTTTTCCAATACTTTATTTAAAAAAACAGCATACTGGCACCATGTCCTTTCGACTTGCCAAATAAAATAAGGCAAGTGTTACAAAAATGTATTTTTTTTTCATATAAAGTGCACCATTGTCATGCAAAATAGCAATAATTTTGCTTAGGGGAATTTCAAACCTGGCTACTACCTATTCCAACCATTCTGCAATGTTGGATGCTGAATGTCTTTCCTCTAGTGGCATGGTCGTAAGGCAGATTGACTTCATGTTCCATTCGTCTCCAATGTAGTGGCATGTATGCCAAGGTAGGCCACACTTGTCCACACATCAGTAGCGAGCAATTTTGCTCTTGGTGGCTTTTATGTCAGTCTACACTGCTTGGAATTTCTGCTCGTACTTCCTCTCCATCAGTTTGGTAAAATGGTTCCTCGAGGGAAGAGTGTAACCAGGGTTGAGGACGTGAATCATTTGTCTAAAACTTTCATCCTCCACCATTGATAGTGGCCTCATGTCAGTTAGCAACATATTCAGGATAGCATCAGTCAATGCAGCCGCTTGCTGTGGTGTGCACACCTTCCTTTGTACCAAGTCGCTAATGCTGGCTTGTTTCTTTCTGAAATGAGAGAAACCATATTATGAATGTACATAGTAGCATCATTTACATGTAACTCAATACATACCCAGTTGATTTAATTAATAATTTCTGATGTAAAAGGCAAATACGCCACCACATTAAAAAAAAACAGCTAAATTAAATAAATGGACATTGGAGTTGCAGAATTCACCAATAATAACACAGAAATGTAACTCATCAGATCTGGATCAGATATAGTACACGTTTCTGTTCTGAATAATAAAGGATTCACTTTAGGCTACCTCTGAATAATAGCATGAAATATTCCAGCACCTTCATAACGTTTAGTTATACTAAAGCTTCGCTGAAGTCTAAATAGATTTATATACCTTTATTGGGCCCGGCTACATTGATCCATTATGAAACCAACCTGAGATATTTCTGTCTGTTACATTTATATGTGTGTGTTTTCTCTCTGAAAACGGAGTCAAATGTGCCAGAGACACATTATCAGCCCCGTGTTGCACAAAGGGATATCGTTAACATTACCCACAAAAAAGCTGAACTTATGAATGAAGGCCTGTTGCGACTCAAAACAACACAGAAAATGAAGTCGTCGCACTATCCAAAAAGTTCCTAACACTTTGAAAGTTAACACAAAACAGTTGCTGCTGCGCTTCCTTAAAAAAAAAAATCTCCTCGTTAACAAAAGATTAAAAACACACAAAGACGGACACAACAGATCAATATACTCGGACTATGGACTTAAAAAAGTTACGTATCGTGAGTTTTTCCCTTCATCCGTGGCTCCTCTTCAGGTGCTCCCGAAGCAATGTTGTCCTTCCGTGCCACGCGAGGTCCATGCAGCACGTTTTGCAGGAAACTGTCTTCTTTGAAGTCTTTAAAGTAAAGTGTTCCGACATTTTGGACGACTTAGGTCGTACTCTTTTCTCCATTGAAGCAATAACCTCTAGATGTTTCTCCGCTGAAGTATCCGTACTGTTTCCCTCCGCCATTTTTCGAATGTTTCCAGGCAGACGGCGTGGTCACGTTAGCTGCACATGACACATGGCTGGCTCACTGCCACCACACGTAGTCGCAGCGCATGCGCATAGCATAGATCCAACGAATCGATGACTAGATTAATCGCCAACTATTTTTATAATCGATTTTAATCGATTTAATCGATTACTTGTTGCAGCCCTACTCTGGACCTAGACGACAAAAACTGATACAGTCTGCTTTGCCAGTCCGAATGTTTTCGCCGTTTTCTGTAGTCTTCCCTTGACGGCCAGGTAATACGAAGCACACACTACCTTTTTTATCACATCCACGGGAGCCTGCATTCTTGTTGTCTCTCCTTCGACAAATGGACAAAGTTTTTCGGTAAGTAGAATCAGAGCTGACCTGGACATTGGAAAGTTCTCTTGCCGTCTGAGATGTGTTGTATCCCAAATAGCTGCGGTCGCTTTCTCTCAAGGTATTGAGGTGTGATTTCAACAAGCGTCTGTACAGACGGAAGGGCAAACACGGAATGTCTGCATGACTCGCTTACCTCTGAGTGGAAACAGGTTGTTATGAAGCTGGCTGTGGTGCGTTCTTTACGACATCTCTTCTTGTGTGGTGCGCGGTCTATCTTGCGTCACTTCCTCTCCGAACTCAGTTTGTAAACGATCGATGAGTCCATACAAAGCTAAGAGGCTCACGGCACACTTACCCGTGTGAAAAAATATCCAAGGAGGGTTACATTTAACGTGGCTAACATGATGCTTAGGCTCAATAATTATTTGTTTAAGGGGTTATCCGGCTTAGTGTAGAAGCAGCCTAAAATTAGGGCCGGGCCGATAAAACGCTATGAATATATGTGGCATTAGACACGTAATCGATATCAATATAAAATGTGTTTGATAAACCATTTAAGATACATCCATCCATCTTCTTCTGCTTATCCGCGGTCGGGTCGTGGGGGCAGCAGCCTAAGCAGGGAAGCCCAGACTTCCCTCTCCCTAGCCACTTCGTCCAGCTCCTGCTACCGAGACGTTCCCGGGCCATCCGGGAGAGATAGTCTTCCCAACGTGGCCTCCTACTGGTCGGACGTGCCCGAAACACCTCCCTAGGGAGGCGTTCGGGTGGCATCCTGACCAGATGCCCGAACCACCTCATCTGGCTCCTCTCGATGTGGAGGAGCAGCGGCTTTACTTTGAGCTCCTCCCGGATGACAGAGCTTCTCACCCTATCGCAATCAATCAATCAATCAATCAATCAATCAATCAATCAATTAATGTTTATGTATATAGCCCTAAATCACAAGTGTCTCAAAGAGCTGCACAAACCACAACGACATCCTCGGTACAGAGCCCACATATGAGCAAGGATAAACTCACACCCAGTGGGACTTCGGTGACAGTGACAATGATGACTATAAGAAACCTTGGAGAGGACCGCATATGTGGGCAACCCCCCCTTGGATGTCGAGCGGGTCTAACATGATATTGTGATCGTCCAATCCATAGTCGATCTAACATAACAGTGAGAGTCCAGTCCAAAGTGGATCCAATATAGTAGCGAGAGTCCCATCCATAGTGGAGCCAGCAGGAAACCATCCCAAGCGGAGGCGGATCAGCAGCGTAGAGATGTCCCCAACCGATACACAGGCAAGCGGTCCATCCTGGGTCCAGACTCTGGACGAGCGGTCCATCATGGGTCCCAACTCTGGACAGCCAGTACTTCATCTATGGCCACTGTACGCCCCCCCCCCCCCCCCCCTGCCACCCCTCCACAAGGGAGAGAGGGGCAGAGGAGAAAAAGAAAAGAAAAGAAACAACAGATCAACTGGTCTAAAAATGGGGTCTATTCAAAGGCTGGAGTATACAATTTAGTTTTAAGATGAGACTTAAATTCTTCTACTGAGGTAGCATCTCAAACTGTTACCAGGAGGGCATTCCAGAGTACTGGAGCCCAAATGGAAAACGCTCAATAGCCTGCAGACTTTTTTTGGGCTCTGGGAATCACTAATAAGCCGGAGTCCTTTGAACGCAGATTTCTTGCCGGGACATATGGTACAATACAATCGGCAAGATAGGCTGGAGCTAGACCGTGTAGTATTTTATACGTAAGTAGTAAAACCTTAAAGTCACATCTTAAGTGCACAGGAAGCCAGTGCAGGTGATCCAGTACAGGCGTAATGTGATCAAACTATCTTGTTCTTGTCAAAAGTTTCGCAGCCGCATTTTGTACCAACTGTAATCTTTTAATGCTAGACATGGGGAGACCCGAAAATAATACGTTACAGTAATCGAGGCGAGACGTAACAAACGCATGAATAATGATCTTGGCGTCGCTAGTGGACAAAATGAAACAAATTTTAGCGATATTACGGAGATGAAAGAAGGCCGTTTCAGTAATGCTTTTAATGTGTGACTCAAACGAGAGAGTTGGATCTAAGATACCATTTTACCATGAATTGATTAACGTGGACCCCGACTTAAACAAGTTGGAAAACTTATTCGGGTGTTACCATTTAGTGGTCAATTGTATGGAATATGTACTAAACTGTCCAATCTACTCATAAAAGTATCAATCAATCAACCAATCAAAATAATACCGAGATTCTTTACCGAATCGCCTTGTTTAATTGTTTGGTTGTCAAATGTTAAAGTTGTATCATTAAATAGAGGTCGGTGTCTAGCAGGACCGATAATCAGCTTTTCCGTTTTCTTGGCGTTGAGTTGCAAAAAGTTAGCGGACATCCATTGTTTAATTTCATTAAGACACGCCTCCAGCTGACAACAATCCAGCGTGTTGGTCAACTTTAGGGGCATGCAGAGTTGGGTGTCAGCATAACAGTGAAAGCTAATACCGTATTTGCGTATGATGTCACCTAGCGGCAGCATGTAGATGCTGAAGAGTGCAGGGCCAAGGACCGAACCCTGGGGAACTCCAAACGTTACCTTAACGTAGTCCGAGGTCACATTGTTATTGGAGACGCACTGCATCCTGTCAGTAACTTAGGAGTTAAACCACGACAGGGCTAAGTCTGACATACCAATTTGTGTTTTGATACGCTCTAATAAAATATTTTGATCGACGGTATCAAAAGCAGCGCTAAGATTGAGGAGCAGCAATATAGATGACGCATCAGAATCCATCGTTGGCAATAGATCATTAGTCATTTTTGCGAGGGCTGTCTCCGTAGAGTGATTTGCCCTGAAACTGGATTGAAAGGTTTCACATAGATTGTTAGATGCTAAATGTTCATTTAGCTGCTCTGCAACAATTTGTTCGAGGATTTTCGAAATAAAGGGAAGGTGAGACACCGGTCGGTAGTTTACCATGAGGTCAGGATCGAGGTTAGGTCTTTTAAGGAGAGGATGAATAACCGCTTTTTTGAATCCTAGGGGAACAGTGCCAGAGGAAAGTAAAAAGTTCATAATATTTAGCACTGATTGACCTAATATTACAAAGAGCTCCTTGATAAGTTTCCCAGGAAGTGGGTCAAGTAAACATGCTATTTGTTTTATTCCATTTACACGTTGTAACAATTCTTCTAATGTTATTTCATCAAAAAGAGAGAAACTATTTTGGAGGGCAGTATCCGCCGTATATACAGTCGTATCTGTGACTTAGTGGTGATTTCCTTCTCTGCATGAAAGTTTAAAATGATCATATATTAATGCAGCATAAACAAAAATGTTTTAATGTAGACACATAGAATCATCATCCTGCTGTGATTGCATGTATCAAGTGTTCATTCAAGGCAAAATACCAAAATATATATCGTATATCGCGACATGGCCTAAAAATATTGCGGTATTAAAAAAAGGCAAAATTGCCCAGCCCTACTTCAAGGTACTCAAAGCGCTTTGACACTATTTCCACATTCACCCATTCACACACACATTCACACACAGATGGAGGGAGCTGCCATGGAAGGCCCTAACCATGACCCATCGGGAGCAAGGGTGAAGTGTCTTGCTCAAGGACACAACAGACGTGACGAGGTTGGTAGAAGGTGGGGATTGAACCAGGAATCCTCAGGTCGCTGGCACGGCTACACTCCCAACCGCACCACGCCGTCCGCGTGTGAAATCTTCCACTCCTTCTTTGTCTCATTTTGTCCACCAAACGTTTTATGCTGTGCGTGAATGCACAAAGGTGCACTTTGTTGATGTTATTAACTTGTTGGAGTGCTAATCAGGCATATTTGGTCAGTGCACGACTGCAAGCTAATCAATGCTAGCATGCTGTTTAGGCTAGCTGTATGTACATATTGCATCATTATGCCTCGTTTTTAGGTATATTTGAGCTCATTTAATATCCTTTACTTTTATCCTCTTTGTATATAATTTAGTTTTGCATGTCTCATGACACATTATCTGCATTTAATGCTGACTGCATTTCAGATAGTTGTTTTGTGCCATGTTGTTCCGGACCACAGCAAACATTACCTAGCTTGCCAAAGATTGTTATAAATCTATTAAAAGAAGACCTGTTGTTTCCTTTAACTTGCACACACATCTATACCTTTTGGCCATTAAAAGCCAGTAATTTCCAGGAGTTATCCCACCTTCTGAGTAGCATCTGATTTACTAATACATTCTAATGTTTTAAAAATGTGCAGAATAAATATTATATTTAAACTTTTCTGTCAACGAAGATTTGCTTCAGCCTGCGACACATGTTCATTTCGATAGTAGTCTACTATAGCTCATTTAAGACACTTACATCATGTGTTGCCTTCATTAGAACACTTATATAAGACTTTTAAAGTAATTTTGAATCTGCCGATTCCTTTAACTGGGACACTGTGTGTGTGTGCATATATGCCCACTGTCTATAATATAGACATAGACACTTACATCATGTGTTGTCTTCATGTCTTCACACTTACAGTATATACAAACCCCGTTTCCTGATGACTTGGGAAATTGTGTTAGATGTAAATATAAACGGAATAAAATGATTAGCAAATCCTTTTCAACCCATATTCAATTGAATGCACTACAAAGACAACATATTTGATGTTCAAATTCATAAACTTTATTTTTTTTTGCAAATAATAATTAACTTAGAATTTCATGGCTGCAACACGTGCCAAAGTAGTTGGGAAAGGGCATGTTCACCACTGTGTTACATCACCTTTTCTTTTAACACCACTCAATAAACGTTTGGGAACTGAGGAAACTAATTGTTGAAGCTTGGAAAGTGGAATTATTTCTCATTAATTTTTTATGTAGAGCTTCAGTCGTTCAACAGGCCGGGGTTTCCGCTGTCGTCTTTTACGCTTCATAATGCGCCACACATTTTCGATGGGAGACAGGTCTGGATTGCAGGCGGGCTAGGCAAGTACCCGCATTGTTTTTTTTACGAAGCTACACTGTTATAACACTTGTCTTGCTGAAATAAGCAGGGGCGTCCATGATAACGTTGCTTGGATAACAACATATGTTTCTCCAAAACCTGTATGGACCTTTCAGCATTAATGGTGCCTTCACAGATGTGTAAGTTACCCATGCCTTGGGCACTAAGACACCCCCATACCATTACAGATGCTGGCTTTTGTAATGTGTGCCTATTACAATCTGAATGGTTATTTTCCTCTTTGTTCTGGAGGACTCCACGTCCTCTGTTTGAAATGTGGACTCTTGAGACCACATAACACCTTTGCACTTTGCATCAGTCCATTTTAAGGGAGCTCGGGCCCAGCCAAGCCGGTGGCATTTCAGGATATTGTTAATAAATGGGTTTGGCTTTTCATAGTAGAGTTTTAACTTGCACTTACAGATGTAGCGACCAACTGTAGTTACTGACAGTGGTTTTATCAAGTGTTCCTGAGGCCACGTGGTGATATCCTTTACACACTGATGTCGGTTTTTGATGCAGTACCACCTGAGGGAACAAAAGTCCTTAATATCATCGCTTACGTGCAGTGATTTCTCCAAATTCTCTGAACTTTTTGATGATTTTACGGACCGTAGATGGTAAAATCCCTAAATTCCTTGCAATAGTTCGTTAAAAAATGTTGTTCTAAAACTGTTCGACAATTTTTTTGCGAAGTGGTGACTCTTGCCCCATCCTTGTTTGTGAATTACTTAGCATTTCATAGAAGCTGCTTTTACAACCAATCATGGCACCCACCTGTTCCCAATTAGCCTGCACACCTGTGGGATGTTCCATATAAATGTTTGATGAGCATTCCTAAACTTTATCAGGATTTATTGCCACCTTTCTCAACTTCTTTGTCACGCGTTGCTGGCATCAAATTCTAGAGTGAATGATTATTTCCCAAAAAATGACAAGCGATTCCAAGGAATTTACAAACCGGGAACCGTTTTTTAGATTCCCGTCCCTACTCATTTGTGATCGGCTGAAGATCCGCTGATCTTTGCCACAGCTGTGTAAAACAAGCACAAGACTGCTCCAAATGAGCGCCCGTGGTGATGTAGTTGTGATGTGGAGGGGGGGTGGCTACAGCGAGGAAGGCTCATTTACGAGCAAAGAAGCTGAATGAGGTGTTTACTGCACCTTCTAGATCGCTAATCTTTGTTATGACTTGGCTGGAAAAACATCTCCAACAGATAACGGGTGTTTACGGCTGCCCGACGTCTTGTTTTTGTCGTCGTCACCTCGACGACGACGCCGGGGCGCTAATTATGACAAACACCGCGGTAGTTTACAGTCCGCCCAGAGAATACGTTCTCTGCTCGGGCCGCCAAAGATGTTTCTCATTGTCGGTCGCCATGGCAACAGCAATGAACAACCCCGCCGCAAACCCTTCGCCGGCCGCGGAGGACTGTCTGGGGCAGGGGTCACCAACCTTTTTGAAAGCAAGAGCTACTTCTTGGGTACTGATTAATGCGAAGGGCTACCAGTTTGATACACACTTAAATAAATTGCCAGAAATAGCCAATTTGCTCAATTTACCTTTAATAAATAAATCTATGTTATCTAAAAAAATTGGTATTCCTGTCTTTCATTCCATCGTACATTATTTTGCCTTTTACGGAAGTTTTTTTGTAGAGAATAAATGATGAAAAAAAAACACTTAATTGAACGGCTTAAAAGAGGAGAAAACACACAAAAAAATGAAAATGTATTTTGAAACATCTTCAATTTCGACTCTTTAAAATTCAAAATTCAATCGAAAAAAAGAAGGGAAAAACTTGCTAATTCGAATCTTTTTGAAAAAATTGAAAAAATAATTTATGGAACATCATTAGTCATTTTTCCTGATTAAGATTAATTTTAGAATTTTGATGACATGTTTTAAATAGGTTAGAATCCAATCTGCACTTTGTTAGAATATATAACAAATTGGACCAAGCTATATTTCTAACAAAGACAAATCATTATTTCTTCTAGATTTTCCAGAACAAAAATTTGAAAAGAAATTCAAAAGACTTTGAAATAAGATTTAAATTTGATTCTACAGATTTTTTAGATTTGCCAGAATATTTTTTGGGAATTTTAATCATAATAAGTTTGAAGAAATATTCCACAAATATTTTTCGTCGAAAAAACAGAAGCTAAAATGAAGAATTAAATGATTTTTTTTATTTATTATTCTTTACAATAAAAAAAAATCAATTTACTTGAACATTGACTTAAATTGTCAGGAAAGAAGAGGAAGGAATTTAAAAGGTAAAAATCCTAAAATCATTTTTAAGGTATTTTTTCTCTAAAATTGTCTTTCTGAAAGTTATAAGAAGCAAAGTAAAAAAAATAAATCAATTTATTTAAACCAGTGAAGACCAATTCTTTGAAATATTTTCTTGGATTTTCAAATTCTATTTGAGTTTTGTCTCTCTTAGAATTAAAAATGTCGAGCAAAGCGAGCGCAGCTTGCTAGTAAATAAATACAATTTAAAAAAATAGAGGCAGCTCACTGGTAAATGCTGCTATTTGAGCTATTTTTAGAACAGGCCAGCGGGCGACTCATCTGGTCCTTACGGGCGACCTGGTGCCCGAGGCCACCGCGTTGGTGACCCTTGGTCTGGAAGCTTCCAGCCGCGCGTCAACACGCCGTAAAACGATCCCCGTGTCACGTCGAGGTGAAGCGAGGCCACCAGGAAGTGAAAACGCAGGAAACGGAGACGAAAACAGGGAACATGGAGTAAAGCAATTATGATCGCGCTCGAGTTCAGTGAGATAAATGATGAGGACTTCATCCCAGCAAGAGAAAAAAAACACCCTCAGGAACTAATTAACCTCAGCAACTCTGGCACAGGGACGATTACCATGCTTCTTTTCAGCTTGGAATTGTGGAGACGCTTCCTGCAGATGTCAAAATTTTGTTAGAAATGTTCCAGCGCTTCATAACAAAACGTAAAGAAGTTTACTGTCGGTGCAAAAAGTCGGCAATGAAAACGTTACATCAGAGTTGACATCTTCTCCTTTAAAAGCTTGCTGCTAAATCTCAAGCTAACAAAGTTTTTTTTAATTGACGTTTGTTAGCGAGCAGATTTACGCAAAAATAAAAACATTTAACAGATTTCTATAAAAAAGATAATCATCCTGGACGTTACTTCAAGTCGCTCGTTACTAGTAGGGTTGTCCCGATACCATATTTTGGTACCGGTACCAACATGTATTTTTATACTTTTCAAAATAAAGGGTAGCACAAAAAAAAGGCATTATTGGCTTTATTTTAACATAAAATGTTACGATACATTAAACTTTTCTTTCTTATGGCAATCATATAATAATTTTGTCCTTAAATAGAATAGTGAACATACTAGAACAGTGGTTCTCAACCTTCTTTCAGTGATGTACCCCCTGTGAACATTTTTTTAATTCAAGTACCCCCTAATCAGAGCAAAGCATTTTTGGTTGAAAAAAAAAAGAGATAAAGAAGTAAAATACTGCACTATGTCATCAGTTTCTGATTTATTAAATTCTATAACAATGCAAAATATTGCTCATTTGTAGTGGTCTTTCTTGAACTATTTGGAATAAAAGATATAAAAATAACTAAAAAACTTGTTGAAAAAAAACCAAGTGATTCAATTACAAATAAAGATTTCTACACATAGAAGTAATCATCAACTTAAAGTGCCCTCTTTGGGGATTGTAATAGAGATCCATCTGGATTCATCAACTTCATTCTAAACATTTCTGCAGAAAAAAATAAATTTTTAACATCAATATTTATGGAACATGTCCACAAAAAATCTACCTGTCAACACTGAATATTGCATTGTTGCATTTCTTTTCACAGTTTATGAACTTATATTCATATTTTGTCGAAGTATCATTCAATATATATATTTATAAAGGATTTTTGAATTGTTGCTATTTTTAGAATATTTTTTAATAATCTCACAAACTCCTTGGCATACCTTCAAGTACCCCCAGGGGTACGCGTACCCCCATTTGAGAACCACTGTACTAGACAAATTGTCTTTTATTAGTACGTAAACATACAAAGGCTCCTAATTTATTTGTTGATGTATGCAGTAACATATTATCATCCTATTATGATGGATTAATAATCTTCTTGTTCATTTACCGAATTTTCCGGACTACAAGGCGGACTTGAAATAATTTATTTTTCTAAAAACTCGACTGTACGCCTTATAACCCTGTGTGCCTAATGTACGCAATAATTCCGGTTTTGCTTACCCACCTCAAAGCTGTTTTATTTGGTACATGGTGTAATGATAAGTGTGACCAGTAGATGGCAGTCAAACACAAGAGACACGTGTAGACTGGATTATTTTGGTAATATGACTCCGGTAAACAACACCAACATTTTATATGTTCCATTGAAAACATAGAACATTAAACGCGGCACTCAAAAATCAATCAAAATGTTTTAGTGCGACTTTGGTAAGCTATGTAGCTGCACCGCATGGTGGATTGTACTCTGATTCGACATAGGAGTATTAGTATGGTGTGTGTATAAGGTAAGACATATTATCTTGTGTTTTGTTTGGCAATATAATGCAAAAGCAACTTTTGTTACCTTCTGGTACCTGTGTTTGAGATCTATATAAGTCCTGAAAAATTGTGCGAGTCCGCCTTTGTAGTCTGTGGGGACCCCATAGTCGATAAGCTTCTTCTTTTTCTCTACCTTCTTGTTATGGGACATTCATCCTCCGCTATTGCCATTTCTAATATAAAGTAATAAAGTTCTTACTATATAATATCTGTCAGTAGACTCACCGTGAAAGCGCTAAAACAAACTGGTGTAATGAGTTTAGATTATTCACCCAAGGAACTTAAGTTATTAGAGCGTTCCGGTCAGACGGTTTTTACGGGACTTGGGTATAAAAGCATCTTCCATGAAATGCTAAGTAATTCACAAAGAAGGATGGGGTGAGGGTCACCAATTTGTAAGCAAATTGTCAAACAGTTTTAGAACAACATTTCTCAATGAGCTATTGCAAGGAATTTAGGGATTTTACCATCTACGGTCCGTAAAATCATCAAAAGGTTCAGAGAATCTGGAGAAATCACTGCACGTAAGCGATGATATTACGGACCTTTGATCTCTCAGGCGGTACTTAAGTTAAAGTTAAAGTACCAATGATTGTCACACACAGACTAGGTGTGGCGAAATTATTCTCTGCATTTGACCCATCACCCTTGATCACCCCCTGGGAGGTGAGGGGAGCAGTGGGCAGCAGCGGTGCCGCTCCCGGGAATGCATCTAAAACTGACATCAGTGTGTAAAGGATATCACCACATGGGCTCAGGAACACTTCATAAAACCACTGTCAGTAACTACAGTTGGTCGCTACATCTGTAAGTGCAAGTTAAAACTCTACTATGCAAAGCCAAAGCCATTTATCAACAACACCAAGGAAAGCCGCCGGCTTCGCTGGGCCCGAGCTCATCTAAGATGGACTGCTGCAAAGTACTAAAGTGTTCTGTGGTCTGACGAGTCCACATTTCAAATTATATTTGGAAACTGTGGATGTGGTGACCTCCAGAACAAAGAGGAAAATAACCATCCGGATTGTTATAGGCGCAAAGTTGAAAAGCCAGCATCTGTGATGGTATGGGGGTGTATTAGTGCCCAAGGCATGGGTAACTTACACATCTGTGAAGGCACCATTAATGCTGATAGGTCCATACAGGTTTTGGAGCATCATATGTTGTCATCCAAGCAACGCTATCATGGACGCTTCTGCTTATTTCAGCAAAACAATGCCAAGCCACGTGTTACAACAGCGTGGCTTTGTAGTAAAAGAGTGCGGGTACTTTCGTGGCCTACGTGCAGTCCAGACCTGTCTCCCATCGAAAATGTGTGGCGCATTATGAAGTGTAAAATACGACAGCGGAGACCCCGGACTGTTGAACAACTTAAGCTGTACATCAAGCAAGAATGGTAAAGAATTCCACTTTCAAAGCTTCAACAATTAGTTTCCTCAGTTCCCAAATGTTTATTGAGTGTTGTTAAAAGAAAAGGTGATGTAACACAGTGGTGAACATACCCTTTCCCAACTACTTTGCCACGTGTTGCAGCCATGAAATTCTAAGTTAATTATTATTTGCAAAAAAAATTAAAATTTATGAGTTTGAACATCAAATATATTGTCTTTGTAGTGCATTTAACTGAATATGGGTTGAAAATGATTTGCAAATCATTGTATTCCGTTTATATTTACATCTAACACAATTTCCCAATTCATATGGAAACACCAAAAAAGAATGCTTCGTTTTTCAATTTTCTTTTTTTGTATTTTAAGATTAAATTAAAATTCTATCCGTGAAAACAAAAAAAGGAAAATTTGTTGAGTTAAATATAAATTGAATATCAAAACGTTATTAGATAAAGTTTTTGCTCTCTGACACCAAAAAAGTGTAACACTTTGTTTTTCCATTTTTTTAAATATTTAAAATGTAAAAAAAAAAAAACCTTTTTTTTTTCAAATGCTATTCCTGAACATAAAACAAAATTGATATCAAAAAATTTTAGATTAAGTTTTTGCTCTTTAAAATCAAAAAAGTAACACTTTGTTTTTCCAATTTCCTTTTCTGTATTTAAAAAGTAATTGATTTTTATTCATTAAAAAAAACGTTTGATTTAATTATTATATATTTTTTTAATTTATTAAATATCTATTGAAAATCAAAACGTCAGATGTCAATATTGCTCTTTGACACCAGAAAAAAGAACACTTTGTTTATATTTTTATTTTTAAATTATTCTTTTTTTTTCAAATGCCATTAATGGAAATAAATTAAATAAAGATTTGTTGGGTTAGATATAAATTGAAAACCAAAACGTTTTTCAGATTACATTTTTGCTGTTTGAAACTTAAAAGTACACTTTGTTTTTCCAATTTTCTTTTTGTTTAAAAACTAAAAAAAAAAAAATACAATTTTCTTTTTTATATTTAAAAACGGAAAAATGTATTTTCTTTTATATATTTAAAAAGTAAAAAAAAAACAGAATTTTGGTCTGTTTTTCAAGTGCCATTCATGAAAATAAAATGTATGTCTGTTAATATTTTTTACATTTTCCAATTTTTTTTTTTGTATTTGAAAGGTAAACAAATGTAAATGTCCTGTTTTACATTTAAAAAGGGGAAAAAAGTATTTTCTTAATTATATTTAAAAACGGGAAAAAAGTATTTTCTTTGTTTATTTAAAAATAAAAAAACTGTTAAAAGTCATATTTGTTGATATTTGTTAGTTTTTCCGTTTTTGTTTTGTTTTTCAAATACCATTCATGAAAATAAAATTTTTGTTTTAATCTATTTAAAAAGTAAAACAAAAAAACTGTTCAAATTCATAATTTTTGGTATTTATTAGTTTTTCCCATTTTTATTTTTGTAGTTAAAAAGTAAAAAAATATACATATATTTTCTATATCTTAAAATGGAAAAAATAAATATTTAATATATTTAAAAAGTAAAAAAAAACTTTTAAAATTCATATTTGTTGATATTTGTTAGTTTTTCCAATTTTCTTTTTTTGTATTTAAAATAAAAAAAATAAAAAAAAACACAATTTTCTTTTTTATATTTAAAAATGGTCAAAAGGTATTTTCTTATATATATATATATATATATATATATATATATATATATATATATATATATATATATATATATATATATCTGAAAAGTTAAAAAAAATATATATATTTTTCAAATGCCATTCATGAAAATAAAATTGACATTTGTAGAGTTCGATACAAAGTGTAAATCAAACAGAGGAAGTTTTTTCTTTCCGACATCAAACAGTAGACTACTTAAGTTTTCCAATTTAAATCTTTTATATTTAAAAGGTAAAAAAAAAAAAAATTTAAAATTTTTTTTTTTCAATTTTCAGCGCTGAAAATCAAATTATATTCAAAGAAACAGACCCCATGTTATTATTGTGAAAACCGATCCAGGGATCGATGTGTGCAACAAGCGTAAAAGACACAAAGAGGCCTTTGAAAAAGTCACAATATGATTTAATATAAAAGAGCCTTTAAGTGGACCGTCGTGGGGCACGGGCGATGACGTCGTGGTCCAGGTGGCACTTCATGCAGTTATACCTTGTACAAAGTCAAAAGCGGAACCAGTTTTTGTGCAGAAAGTCTCTGCGTCCTCTCGAAGGTTCCAGACGTAAAAAGGGAAAGAGGGGCGGGGGGCGAGTCTTGACCGGTGGGCATGTACACGCGTGTCCATTAGATAATCCTCCCTTCTTTAGACCGTCAGCTGAAGGGAAAGCGGAAAACGTGGTGTCAGGCAGGAAATGGACTCAGCACATATTTACACTCAGAGCTCCTTGGCGGGGAAAAAAAGAAGAAGTGTCCATTCCCCTTTTATCTGGAAGATTGGCTAAGCCACAATCGCGCTCACATTCACACCACAGTTGCCAGAGAGGTGACGGAGGTCACCTTATTGTCATCGGCCCAGGGCTGCAGGTTCTGCAGGGCGTAGAGCGAGGAGTTGTGCAGGCACAGAGGGTCCGGCTGGAGGGGCTGACTGAGGGTCTTCTGGAAGGCTTCCTGCTGGAGCTGCAGCATCAGCCGGTTGGCCTGCTGCCTCTCCGCCTCCCGCTCTTCTGCCGTCTGTCGCCTGGAACATAACACAACACACCTTTTCATGCCTTGGCTAAAGCAGTGGTCCCCAACCACCGGTCCGTGGACCGGTACCGGTCAGTGCACAAAAAACATTAATTAATTTATAAACCACCGCATTTTCTCCAAGATACCCTTCGCCTGGCCCACTAAACACACCAATAAGATTGTTTATAGATGTGTAGTACAACTCCTGATAGGAAGTTAATGGACATATAAAATGTTAATGTGCCAGATTGATGCAGAGTCATTGAATATTGCAGGGGTTGAAGTTAAAGTACCAATGATTGTCACACACATACTAGATGTGGCAAATTTATTCTCTGCATTTGACCCTGGGAGGTGAGGGGAGCAGTGAGCGGGAATTATTTATGGTGATTTAACCCCCAATTCCAACTCTAAATGCTGAGTGCCAAGTGCCAAATGGGTCCCATTTTTATTGCCTTTGGTATGACTCGCACGGGATTTGAACTCACAATCTACCGATCTCAGGGCGGACACTCTAACCCAGGGGTGCCCATTACGTCGATCGCGAGCTACCAGTCGACCGCGGGGGGTGTGTCAGTCGATCTCGAGCCAGGCTTTTAAAAAAAATAGACCTAAAAATTAGTGATCATCAATCTTCACCAAGACGTCACTTAAATGACATTCACGGTACCGGAGGGTCTTGTGAGATGACGCTGGCTGCTGCAAGATCATTATTATGAAAATATGACCGAGAGGAAGGCGAGAAATACTTTTTATTTCAACAGACTCTCGCGCCGTACCTTCCGTCAAAACTCTAAAGGCCGACTGCACATTTCCTATCTTCACAATAAAAGCCCTGCTTCATGCTGCCTGCGCTAACTAAATACAGAGTCTCGGAAAACTGGCGTGCACAAGCGATCCCTCAATCAATCAATCAATGTTTATTTATATAGCCCCAAATCACAAATGTCTCAAAGGACTGCACAAATCATTACGACTACAACATCCTCGGAAGAACCCACAAAAGGGCAAGGAAAACTCACACCCAGTGGGCAGGGAGAATTCACATTCAGTGGGACGCCAGCGACAATGCTGACTATGAGAAACCTTGGAGAGGACCTCAGATGTGGGCAACCCCCCCCCTCTAGGGGACCGAAAGCAATGGATGTCGAGCGGGTCTAACATGATACTGTGAAAGTTCAATCCATAGTGGCTCCAAGACAGCAGTGAGAGTCCCGTCCACAGGAAACCATCTCAAGCGGATCAGCAGCGTAGAGATGTCCCCAACCGATACAGGCGAGCGGTCCATCCTGGGTCCCGACGAGCGGTCCATCCTGGGTCTCAACTCTGGACAGTCAGTACTTCATCCATGGTCATCGGACCGGACCCCCTCCACAAGGTCAGAAAGCTGGCGTGCACATCACTTGTGCACGCCAGCTTTCCGAGACTCTTATTTAGTTAGCGCAGGCAGCATGAAGCAGGGCTTTTATTGTGAAGATAGGAAATGCGCAGTCGGCCTTTAGAGTTTTGACGGAAGGGACGGCGCGAGAGTCTGTTGAAATAAAAAGTGTTTCTCGCCTTCCTCTCTGTCATTTTTTCATAATAATGAACTGGCAGCAGCCAGCGTCATCTCACAAGACCCTCGGGTGCCGTGAATGTCAATCAAGCAAGCGACGGAATTTGCCGCCAATGTTTTTCTTGTAAAGTGTATGGAAGCTGGATGAATTAGATGCCAAAAACCAACCACTTTCATGTGGTATTGTACAGAAAGGACAACTTTTTTTCTCCTCCATTTGAAAATGTGGGCGTTATCATCATTACTGTCTGATTCCAATTAATGCAAGTCATCAGAATCAGGTAATACACCAACTTATATTCTTGTCTTCGTGAAAGAAAGACATCTATATGTGTGACACATGCTTGTATTATCATTAAACACATTTAACTTGTTTACAAAAATGTATCTTTCATAAATAAATAAATATAAATGATATATATAAATGAGGTAGATCCCCTCGAGTTGGTCAATTGAAAAGTAGCTCGCCTGCAGAAAAAGTGTGGGTACCCCTGCTCCAACCACTAGGCCACAGAGTAGGCTTCAGAGTAGGTTCTTAACCTTTTTGACCTCAGGAACCAACTTTTCCACTACAGAAGGACCCGGGGACCACTTCAACATTAACACTGAATTATCATCTTACTCTTGATTTTGATCATATTCAATAATTATATTTAACCTACTTACAGTTTACTACATTGTCAAATAAAACAAAAGCATGTGTTAATCACAAGGATTATTAATAATTTAATAATAAACTTTAGGCAAGGCTGATTAGGAAAAGAAGTACCGTATTTTTCGGATTATAAATCACAGATTTGTACTCTGGAGCGATTTATGTGTGAAATTATTAACACATTACCGTTAAATATAGAAGAGGAAACGACGCATTGTCTACCTTTGGAGTTGGCAGAGTTGTTTAGAAGCAACACAGAGTAAGAAGATTTAATCGGATATAGCGATTAGGAGTGACATATTGTTTGGTAAATGTATAGCATGTACAATATCAGGGGTCGGCTTACCACTCAAAGAGCCATTTTGACCCGTTTAACAAAATAAAGAAAACAATGGGAGCCACAATACTCTTTTGAAATTTAAAATTAAATAACACAGCGTACAAAGTTTTTTTTGCTCTGTGCTATGTATAAACCAGGGGTCTCAGACACGCGGCCCGCACCTTTATCTGAAAATATTATATTAGTGCGGCCCGTGAGTTTTAATTGAATGCCGCCGCTTGACAACATCACAATTGCCAACCATCCCAATTTATCCGAGGGACTCCCAAATTTCAGGGCAACTGTTCTCTCGAATGCCTGCTGATCTTCATCCAAACAACAGTATTAAGGGCGTTCTGTGATGGTATGTCGCTTAACACCCTCTGCAAGCGTAACAAACAGCTTGTTAGGCCATTTACATATTGAATGTGGCTTTTGCAGACTCACGTCAGTGACTGCAATGCATACTTGTTCAACACCCATACAGGTCACACTGAGGGTGGCCGAATAAACAACTTTAACTCTCTTACTAATATGCACCACACTGTGAACCCACACCAAACAAGAACGACAAACACATTTCTGGATAACATCCGCACTGTAACACAACATCCATCCATCCATTTTCTACCGCTTATTCCCTTTCGGGGTCCCGGGGGGCGCTGGCGCCTATCTCAGCTACAATCGGGCGGAAGGCAGGGTACACCCTGGACAAGTCGCCACCTCATCGCAGGGCCAACACAGATAGACAGACAACATTCACACTCACATTCACACACTAGGGCCAATTTAGTGTTGCCAATCAACCTATCCCCAGGTGCATGTCTTTGGAGGTGGGAGGAAGCCGGAGTACCCGGAGGGAACCCACGCATTCACGGGGAGAACGTACAAACTCCACACAGAAAGATCCCGAGCCTGGATTTGAACCCAGGACTGCAGGAACTTCGTATTGTGAGGCAGACGCACTAACCCCTCTTCCACCGTGAAGCTCTGTAACACAACATAAACACAACAAAACAAATACCCAGAATCCCATGCATCCCTAACTCTTCCGGGCTACATTATACACAAGTTTCATACTTTTTTTTACCTGCACATCATCTCCCGCTGTGCTCTGCGTATTGGGATCACGACAAACCATCCTTGACGCGTTACGACTTCTACAAAGCAATGAACTACCTGCTACCAGCTACTGATATGGAGTATTACATGGTTACCCTGCCGAGCTCTATACAGCACAGACACTCGACAACGGCACATTATTTGCAGATCATAATTATTGATTTGCAAGTAATATTTTCTGGACCAATTATGTGAAGTTGGATCATTTCTCACGGCACACCAGACAATATCTCACAGCACACTCGTGTGTCGCGGCACAGTGGTTGAAAAACACTGGTGTAGTAGACCTAAGTATTCATTAAGTACCACCATAATGAAAACATTAAAATACAGTAGTGTAGCAGACCAAAGTATTCTTTAAGTACCACCATAGCATTAAAATACAATAGTGTAGTAGACCTAAGTATTCATTAAGTACTACCATAATGACAACATTAAAATACAGCAGTGTGGTATACCTAAGTATTCCTTTAGTACCACCATAACATTAAAATACAGTAGTGTAGTAGACCTAAGTATTCATTAAGTACCAACATAAGGACAACATTAAAATACAGTAGTGTAGTAGACCTAAGTATTCATTAAGTACCACCATAATCAAATCTTCCACTTTGACATTATTTTCGGGAAAATATGGCATATTTTGTGTTTGCCGTTAAAAAAAACAAAAACTAAAAGGGCAAAAAACAAACAAACAAAACATTAAAAACAACAATACAAACCTGGATAGATAGATTTGAAGTTGAATTAAAGATGTAAGCGTTAAAAGTAAAAAAAACAAAAAAACAATAGTGTATGACTTATTTTTTAAGACTTTTATGAGTGGGACCCTTTTGGATCTTTGATAAATTTTAGTCGCATTTTTTTTATTGTCATTGCTCAAAAAATAATAATGAATCAAAATCAATGTTTTTATGAATTATTGACCTATTTAAGGCTCCAATTACTAGAAATCAAATCTTCCACTTCGAATTTATTTTAAATGACAAAAATGGCAAAATCAAAACAAAAAAAACATTAACAAAAAATAAAAACCTTGAAGTTGATCCCCGGGACCAAACTTGAGGTTTAGAAAAAACAATATATTTTGAAATTGAAAACTGTCAAAATAGCACCAAATGCTTTTATTTTTCGGTGTGGGGGCCTCAGTGGAAAAATATTTGACACCACCGGTTCATGGTGTAATTTTTTTAGGTTTTTGTTGCGCCCTACAAAGTGTTAATGTTGTAAGAAATTTACATATTTTACACCAGCTGTTTGACTGTAACGTGCTTGTTAGTTGTAGTTTTCATTAACACATTTGGAGGTGTTGAAATCGCCATGTAAAATCGCTAATGCTAATCAGTAGCATGTCAATGTATATTAGCATCAAGCTAACACATTTTTTGGAAAAGTGGACCCTCACTTAACTTTCGTTGGATCTTTTATTTTTTGAGTCAATTACTTTGTTGGGGTTAAAAACTAGAGATAGTTTGGTTGAGTCTGGTCTCAGTGCTGCTGGAGTGATCGCAAAGATCGTAAGTCGGCAAACGGGCATGACGTTACGCGCAACTTTGGTACCGTAACATGGCACCATTGTATTTTATGTCAATAGGTGCCCATCCCTATATGTGAGGCCGTTATCAGCAAAAAATACAAAACAATTTAAGTATTGCATAACCTGTGCTGGCATGTAAAATGTGTGATATCATGTGCGATACAGGCTGTCCTGCAGCATGTTTACTTGTGTGCGATACAAGTAGTGCTGCAGTGTGTGTAGTTGTGTGTGATTTCATGTGCGATACAGGCAGTCCTGCAGAGTGTTTACTTGTGTGTGATACCTAATGCGATACAAGCAACCCAGGGGTGCGTTTACATGTGTGTGATATCATGTGCGATACAAGCAGTCCTGCAGCGTGTTTACTTGTGGGTGATATATCTTGTGCGATACAAGCAATCCAGGGGCACGTTTACATGTGTGTGATATCATATGTGTTACAAGCAGTCCAGCAGCGTGTTTACAAGTGTGCGATATAGTGTGCGATACAAACAATCCAGGGGCGTGATTACATGTGTGTGCGATATCTTGTGCGATACAAGCAACCTGGGGGCGTGTTTGCATATTTGTGATATCTTGCGCGTTACAAGCAGTCCAGCAGCGCGTTTACATGTGTGCGATACAAGCAGTATGGCAGCGTGTTACATTTGTGTGATATCATGTGCGATAGAAGCAGTTCTGTGGCGCGTTTACTTATGTCATATCATGTGCGATACAGGCAGTCCTGCAGCGTGTTTACTTCTGTGGGATATCATGTGCGACACAGGCAGTCTTGCAGCATTTTTGATTGTGTGCACAATCATGTGCGATATCATGTGCGATACAAGCATCCCCGCAGAGTGTTTAATTATGTGCGATATCAGGTGTGATACATACACGTAGTCCTGCAACATGTTTACTTGTGTGTGATATAATTTGTGATACAAGTTGTCCTGCAGTATGTTTACTTGTGTGTGATACGATGTGTGATGCAAGCAGTTCTGCAGCATGTTTACTTGTGTGCGATATCATGTGCAATAGCGGCAGTTCTGCAGAGTGTTTATTTGTGTGTAAAATCAAGTGCAATACAAGCACTCCTGCAGAGTGTTCACTTGTGTGGTATCACGTGTGATTCAAGCACTACTGCAGCGTGTTTACTTGTGTGTGATATCATGTGCGATGCGAGCAGTCCTGCAGCGTGTTGACTTGAGCAAAGCTGAACAGTTAACATTTAAATGTCCCCCAATAAGCAGACAGTTACTCCTGTTTTACTAAAGTCCTTTTACAAAAGATACACATACCTGGCTATAGGCTACTAGAAGGTAGCAGGTACACAACAGCTAAGCACACGATAGCACACGAGCTAGACATAAGTAAATATGCGTCCTTAAACACTTGTCAAAATAAACACGTGTTGAATAGTTATGGATGCATATTACGTTTTAAGACAGAACCATATTAGAAAGTATCCAGTAACAAACGTGTCTGCATCAGTCAACTTACTGCATCATGTTAGAATGCCACCAAATAACTTAAAGGGGAACATTATCACCAGACCTATGTAAGCGTCAATATATACCTTGATGTTGCAGGAAAAAGACCATATGTTTTTTTAACCGATTTCCGAACTCTAAATGGGTGAATTTTGGCGAATTAAACGCCTTTCTATTTATCGCTCTCGGAGCGATGATGTCAGAACGTGACGTCACCTAAGTAGTCAACGCCATTTTCTCCACCACATTACACGCAGCAAGACAAATCAGCTCTGTTATTTTCCGTTTTTTTCTACTGTTTTGCGGTCTCTTGGAGACATCATGCCTCGTCGGTGTGTTGTCGGAGGGTGTAATAACACGATCAGGGACGGATTAAAGTTGATTTAGGTAGAATGTGCATCGATTAGCACGGCATAATAATCGATGCTAACAGGCTATTTAGGCTAGCTGTATGTACATATTGCATCGTCATGCCTCATTTGTAGCTATAATTGCATCCATCCTTTCCCTTCACTCACATTTAATGCCAAACAAACACATACCAATTGAGGGATTTAAATTGCTCCAGTGTCAAGAGATGCGAAAGTCCCTCATTTGGTTTTTACCGGCGATGCTACGACAGAGGTGGCAAGAATCTCTGGATATCCTGCGACACTCAAAGCAGATGCATTCCCAACGATAAAGTCAACGAAATCACAAAGGTGAGTTTTGTTGATATTATTGACTTATGTGCTAATCAGACATATTTGGTTGCGGCATGACTGCCAGCTAATCGATGCTAACATGCTATTTAGGCTAGCCGTATGTAAATTTGTAGCTGTATTTGCATCCAGCGTTTCCTTCCACCCACATTTAATGCCAGACAAACACTTACCAATCACCGAATTTAAGTTGATCCAGTGTCACCGGATGCGAAACTTCCGATCGTTGGTCTGCACATTTTACCAGCAATGCTAAGGCAAACATGAGCAAATAGCTTCAATAGCTATTCGCTCAATAGCTTCAGTTTCTTCTTCAATTTTGTTTTCGCTATCTGCCTCCATACTCCAACCATCCGTTTCAATACATGCGTAATCTGTTGAATCGCTTAAGCCACTGAAATCCGAGTCTGAATCCGAGCTAATGTCGCTATATCTTGCTATGCTCTCCACCACCTGTTTGTATTGGCATCGCTATGTGATGGACAGTGGCTTCGCAAATAGCGAAAATCAGGCACCTTATAGCTTTTTTTAGGGATATTCCGGGATGGGTAACATTTTTTAAAAAACTTCGAAAAATAAAATAAGCCTGTGGGAACTGATTTTTATTGGTTTTAACCCTTCTGAAATTGTGATAAATGGACAGTGGCTTCGCATATAACGAAAACCAGGCACCTTATATCTTTTTTTAGGGATATTCCGGGATGGGTAAAATTTTGAAAAAAACTTCGAAAAATAAAATAAGCCACTGGGAACTGATTTTTATTGTTTTTAACCCTTTTGAAATTGTGTTCCCCTTTAATAATTTCCTCTCCACTTCAACTTAAAGACAGCATATGTCCATTACATACCATAATAAGGCAGTCTTGCGTCTACTGCTGGGAAAGGAAGCTGCATTTACTTGCTTCCATATTCTTCGCCGCCCGCGCCTGCCGTTTTGGCTTGAGGCAAGGTGGCAGCTGACGGCGCCGAGTGACAGGTGTTGGCGAGGGAACGTGACTCAGAGGGCAGGTGGGAGGATGGGACTTATCACACGTGTTAACGGAGACGCACATCCTGTAAGTGGTGTCAGGGGGCGTCGGAGCGACAAACATCTGCATTTATTTCCACCGCCTGTTGAGTGAACCGCGCCACAAAGTCGGACTTCAACCGCAAACTCTGCACATTGCTGTGCTTTTTCTTGAGAGTTGTTTTAGAAGATGATAGTATTAGGGATGTATGATGAGGTAGCGACTTGTCCAGGGTGTACACCGCCTTCCGCAGTTTCCAAAAACAATGTGAAATGTGGACTCATCAGACCACAGAACACTTTTCCACTTTGCATTAGTCGATCTTAGATGAGCTCAGGCCCAGCGAAGCCAGCGGCTTTTGTGGGTGTTGTTGATAAATGGCTTTGGCTTTACATAGTAGAGTTTCAACTTGCACTTCCAGATATAGCGACCAACTGTAGATAGATAGATAGTACTTTATTGATTCCTTCAGGAGAGTTCCTTCAGGAAAGTAGTTACTGTAGTTACTGACAGTTGTTTTCTGAAGAGTCACTGAGCGCAATGTGGTGATATCCTTTACACACTGATGTTGCTTTTTCATGTAGAGCAGCGTGGAAACGAGGAGAGAGTCACTGGGAAGTTAAATTTAAAAAATATGGATATATACAGTATTCATGTGTAGTAAGTACAATAATGGCACTAGCATATATGGAAGAATCGAGGAAGCAGGTATCGTACCAAGGCAAGTTTTATTTGTGGCTAGAACAGACTGTCCTGGAAAAAGATGCCAAAGTATACTTATTTCACAGCGGAGGAGAAGACAACTTCTCGTTCAGCTGCGCCTCTTCCAGGAGCACACACAAACACACTTCTCCTTTCTCTTCGGGCTCCTTCTTTGCCGATGTTATATGTATATACATTTTCATTTCAATAAATCTTAAAGTGCTACAGTACAAGGCATTATTTAAAACAATAACAGCTTAGCCTTTTAAACACTATCAGTGGAGCACAAGGAAACACAAAACATGCAAAATACTAATTTGAGTTATTATGTTAGTTAGATACTAGTGCGTAAAAGTAGTTTTTGAGCACATTTAACAATACAAAAATTATATAGATAATTTTTGTCACAATCACCGTGAAATGTTCCTATCGATACATCTCTTTGTTGACATGATTGTGTTGTGCGTCTTTAAACAGAAAGCAAGTTGAGACAGAAGTCAACAGTGCCTCTGCTGGTTGTAGCCAAGTAATGCAATCCAATTTTGGGGTTAAACAATTAATTAATTAATCAAAAGGGGTGCACAAAAAATTAATTCATCCCGATTCTAAAAACATTCATATCTTATATATATATATATATATACTATGTATAGATGTATATATACGTGTGTGTATATATATATATATACTGTATGTATATGTATATACATATATTATATGTATATGTATATCTATGTATGTTTATGTAAATACATATGTATGTATGTATATATATATATACTATGTATATATGTATATACACGTGTGTATATATATATAAGAATGTATATATATATATATCTGTGTATGTGTATATATGTATTTATATAGACATATACAGTATATACATATCTACACATATATATGTGTATATATATATATATATATATATATATATATATATATACATACACACACACACACACACACATATATATATATATGTATGTATGTATGTGTGTGCGTATATACAGTCGTGGTCAAACGTTCAAACACACCTGTAAAGAACATAATGTCATGGCTGTCTTGAGTTTCCAATACTTTCTACAACTCTTATTTTATTATGATAGAGTGATTTTAGCACATACTTATTGGTCACAAAATCATTCATGAAGTTTGGTTCTTTTTATGAATTTATTGTGGGTCTACTGAAAAGGTGAGCAAATCTGCTGGGTCAAAAGTATACATACAGCAATGTTAATATTTGCTTACATGTCCCCTGGCAAGTTTCACTGCAATAAGGCGCTTTTGGTAACCATCCAAAAGCTTCTGGCAAGATTCTGGTTGAGTTTTTGACCACTCCTCTTGACAAAATTGGTGCAGTTCAGCTAAATTTGTTGGTTTTCTTACATGGAGTTGTTTCTTCAGCATTGTCCACACATTTAAGTCAGGACTTTGGGAAGGCCATTCTTTAACCTTGATTCTAGCCTGATTTAGCCATTCCTTTACCATTTTCGATGAGTGTTTGGGGTCATTGTTCTGTTGGAACACCCAACTGCGCCTAAAACCCAACCTCCGTGCCGATGATTTTGGGTTGTCCTGAAGAATTTGGAGGTAATTCTCCTTTTTCATTGTCCCATTTACTCTCTGTAAAGCACCAGTTCCATTGGCAGCAAAACAGGCCCACAGCATAATACTACCACCACCATGTTTGACGACAGGAATGGGTTTCCTGGGATTAAAAGCCTCACCTTTTCTTCTCCAAACATATTGCTGGGTGTTGTGAATTGTGTGAAGTGAATTATATTTATATAGCGCTTTTTCTCAAGTGACTCAAAGCGCTTTACATAGTGAAACCCAATATCTATTGTGGCCAAACAGCTCAAGTTTTGTTTTATCTGACCACAGAACTTTCCACCAGAAGGTCTTATCTTTGTCCATGTGATGTGAGAATCGAGAACCATTGATTCTGAATTGAACCGACATTCGAGCAATCTGAATCAAATCAAATCAATAGGTGCCTAAAGATTTACACTCCTAATGATTATTGTACCAAATTAAACAGTAAAAAAATCTGTTTGAATCGAGAATCGTCACCCGAGGAATTAGAATTGGATCAACTCGTTTGGTGGCCAAAGATTCACACCCATAATATATATCAGGGGTCACCAAGGTCACCAGGTAGCCCGTAAAGACCAGATGAGTCGCACGCTGGCCTGTTCTAAAAATAGCTCAAATAGCTGCCTCTATTTTTTAAATTGTATTTATTTACTAGCAAGCTGGTCTCGCTTTGCTCGACATTTTTAATTCTAAGAGAGACAAAACTCAAATAAATGATAAATAAATGGGTTGTACTTGTATAGCGCTTTTCTACCTTCAAGGTACTCAAAGCGCTTTGACACTACTTCCACATTTACCCATTCACACACACATTCACTCACTGATGGAGGGAGCTGCCATGCAAGGCGCCCACCAGCACCCATCAGGAGCAAGGGTGAAGTGTCTTGCTCAGGACACAACGGACGTGACGAGGTTGGTTCTAGGTGGGATTTGAACCAGTGACCCTTCGGGTTGCGCACGGCCACTCTCCCACTGCGCCACGCCAAAAATAGAATAGAATTTGAAAATCTAAGAAAATATTTCAAAGACTTGGTCTTCACTTGTTTAAATAAATTCATTTATTGTTTTACTTTGCTTCTAATAACTTTCAGAAAGACAATTTTGGAGAAAAAATACAACCTTAAAAAGGATTTTAGGATTTTTAAACATATATACCTTTTTTACCTTTTAAATTCCTTCCTCTTCTTTCCTGACGATTTAAATCAATGTTCAAGTTTTGTTTTTTTTATTGTAAAGAATAATACAAAATTTTAAATTTAATTCTTCATTTTAGCTTCTGTTTTTTCGACGAAGAATATTTGTGGAATATTTCTTCAAACTTATTATGATTAAAATTCAAAAAAATTATTTTGGCAAATGTAAAAACTTTGTAGAATCAAATTTAAATCTTTTTTCAAAGTCTTTTGAATTTCTTTTAAAATTTTTGTTCAGGAAAATCTAGAAGAAAAAATGATTGGTCTTTGGTCTTCAATTCTTCTCTTATTTTTTTCGGTTGAGTTTTGAATTTTAAAGAGTCGAAATTGAAGATAAACTATGTTTCAAAATTTAATTTTCATTTTTTTCCTGTTTTCTCCTCTTTTAAACCGTTCAATGAAGGGTTTTTTTCATCATTTATTCCCTACAAAAAACCTTCTGTAAAAGGAAAAAAATGTACGACGGAATGACAGATAGAAATACACATTTATATATATATATATATATATATATATATATATATATATATATATATATACATATATTTATTTATTAAATTGAGCAAATTGGCTATTTCTGGCAATTTATTTAAGTGTGTATCAAACTGGTAGCCCTTCGCATTAATCAGAACCCAAGAAGTAGCTCTTGCTTTCAAAAAGGTTGGTGACCCCTGATATATATTATAACAAATTATACATTGAAATAATCGGTTTGAGTCGAAAATCGTGGTAATCAAAATTTCCGAATCGAATCGTCACCCAGGAATCTGAATCAGATGGAATCGTTAGGAGCCCTATTAATCACCTTAGCGGTTCATATTTTGACAGCAGTGGTGGCCACGCTCGGGAATCATTTTTGGTGATTTTGGCAGCTAATAACATGTCAAAAGTCACAAAACATCAACTCTTGAAGTTCTTTCTGCATTATTCGATTATTTATTTCCATTTGTGTTTTTATCTTCAACTCCCAGCGTGGTTGACCCTGTGTGTGTCTCCATGACAGGAGATTGACAGCGGTGCTGGTGTGAAACGCGGAAAGAAGACAGTAACCATTACGGCAGGTATAGCGGCTTCACACTCGCCAACCTGCGTCCATTAGCCGCACATTATTGCTAACGGCATTATGCTAATCTGATTGGCGGCTCGCTGATTCCATCACCGTCTTGTTAGTTTGCGTGCTGGTCGACATGCTCCGCCTGCCAGGTGCAGCACGCTGGTGATGGGCGGCAACGCCATCAATCTACCAGTTATTTTAGGCACGCTGTAGAAGATGATTTCTTTTACTCCCACAAATGAGCTTCAATATCTACATTGAAATGTAAAAAAACGAAACCAGTGAAGTTGGCAGGTTGTGTAAATGGTAAATAAAAACAGAATACACTGATTTGCAAATCCTTTTCAACTTATATTCAATTGAATGGACTGCAAAATAAAATATTTTATGTTCCAACTGAGAAACTATTAATTTTGTTGCAAATAATCATTAACTCAAAAATTAATGGCAGCAACACATTGCAAAAAAAGTTGTCAGTTATTGACAGTGGTTTTCGGAAGTGTCCCTGAGCCGATGGGGTGATATCCTTTACACACTGATGTCGCTTTTTGTTACATTTCTGCCGGAGAAACGCCGCCGGCTTCTCTGGGCCCAAGATCATCTAAGATGGACTGATGCAAAGTGGAAAAGTGTTCTGTGGTCTGACGAGTCCACATTTCAAATTGTTTTTGGAAATATTCAACTTTTTGTCGTCCGGACCAAAGCGGAAGCGAACCATCCAGACTGTTATCGACGCAAAGTTCAAAACCCAACATCTGTGATGGTATGGGGGTGCATGGGGCGGTATAGCTCAGTTGGTAGAGTGGCTGTGCCAGCAACCTGAGGGTTCCAGGTTTGATCCCCGCTTCCGCCATCCTAGTTACTGCCGTTGTGTCCTTGGGCAAGACACTTTACCCACCTGATCCCAGTGCCACCCACACTGGTTTAAATGTAATTCAGATATTGGGTTTCACTAGAAAAAAGCGCTATATCAATATAATTCACAATTCACTTCATTAGTGCCCAAGACATGGGTAACTTACACATCTGTGAAGGCACCATTAATGCTGAAAGGTACATACAGGTTTTGGAACAACATATGCTGCCATCTAAGCACTGTCTTTTTCATGAACGCCCCTGCTTATTTCAGCAAGACAATGCCAAGCCACGTGTTACACCAGCGTGGCTTCGTGAAAAAAGTGTGCAGGTACTTTCCTGGCCTACGTGCAGTCCAGACCTGTCTCCCATCGAAAATGTGTGGCACATTATGAAGCGTAAAATACGACAGCGGAGACCCTGGACTGTTGAACGACTGAAGCTCTACATAAAACGAGAATGGGAAAGAATTCCACTTCAAAGCTTAAACAATTAGTTTCCTCAGTTCCCAAACGTTTATTGAGTGTTGTTAAAATAAAAGGTGATCTACTACTTTGGCATGTATTGCAGCCATGAAAGTTAATTATTATTTGCAAAAAAAAAAATACAGTTGATGAGTTTGAACATTAAATATCTCGTCTTTGTAGTGCATTCAACTGAATATGGGTTGAAAATGATTTGCAAATCATTGTATTCTGTTTATATTTACATCTAACACAATTTCCCAACTCATATGAAAACGGGGTTTGTATACAGTATATGTATGTATGTATGTATGTATCTATGTATGTATGTATGTATGTATGTCTGCCTGTATGTATGTATGTACATATACATACATATATGTGCATACATACATACTTACATACAAAAACAAACATGTATATATATATATACATACCCATATATATATATATATATATATATAAATATGCAAAATGTATGTATATACAGATATTTACCATGATAGATTACCGCACCTCAAAAAAACTCAGGGAAAGGGAATACTGTTAATTTCCTAGAGAAGACGCTAGCTAGCTCTCAGCTAGTGCACTATTCACTAATTCTAAAACCTTTACAAAATAAAATGGAAGAAGATAAACATATTCCGAGACTTATTCAAAAAGAATTAAGAAGAATATTTAATGTAAAGAATTTTGAACAATATTTCATGTTTCTTCTAGAGAAGCAGCTAGCGTGCTAATGGCTAACTCGCAGCTAGCGCACTATTCACTAACTCTAAAACCTTTACAAAATAAAATGAAATAAGATAAACATATTCTGAGCCTTCTTCAACACGAATTTAGACCAATATTTAATGTTAAGAATTTAGAACAACATTTCATGTTTCTTCTAGAAAAGCAGCTTGCGCACTAATGGCTAACTCACAGTTAGCGTACTATTCACTAACTCTAAAACCTTTACAAAATAAAATGGAATAAGATAAACATATTCACAAACATATTCAACAAGAAGTCAGAACACTTTTTAATGTTTTTTTTATAGCGGCAAGTAGTGCATTAATCGCTAACTCTAAAACCTTTACAAAATAAAACGGAAGAACTTAAACATACTCAAACATTTCAATAACAAGAAATCAGAAAATGTTTTAATGTTTCTTTTAGAGAAGCAGCTTGCACGCTAATTTCTCGTTGGCAGCTAGCACCCTAACCACTAGCTCACAGGTACAGGGCTAATCGCCAACTCTGAAACATTTACAAGTTAAAATGGAAGAAGGTAAACATATTCAAACACTTTTATAACAAGAAGTCAAAAAATATTAAATTTTCCTTCTAGAAAAACAGTTAGCCTATTAATCTTGAGCTCGCAGCTAGTGGGCTGATTGCTAACTCTAAGACCTTTACAAATCAAAATGGAAGAAGATAAACATATTCAAACACTTAACTAATAAGAAGTAGTGACAACATTGTTTAATTTTTCTTCTGGAGAAGCAGGTAGCACGCTAATCTCTAACTGGCAGCTAGTGCGCTAAACACTAGCTCAGAGCTAGTGGACTTATCGGTAACTCTAAAATCTTTACAAATTAAAATTGAAGAAGTCGAACATATTCAAACACTTCAATAACAAGAAGTAAGAATATTGTTAAATTTTCCTTCTAGAGAAACCGCTAGCACGCTAATCTCTTAGCGACTTATACAACAAGAAAATCAGAACAATATCAAATGTTTCTTCTCGAGATGCAGCTAGTGCGCCAATCGCTAACTCTAAAACCTTTACAAAATAAAACGGAAGCAGATAAAAATACTCAGACATTTCAATAACAAGAAGTCAGATTTTTTTTAAATGTTTCTTCTAGAGAAGCAGCTTGCAGGTTAATTTCTAGTTGGCAACTAGTACCCGAACCACTTGCTGCCTGCTAGAGGGCTGATGGCTAACTCTGAAACCTTTACAAATTAAAATGGAAGAAGTTAAACATATTCAAACACTTCAATAACAGGAAGTAAGGATAATGTTAAATTTTCCTTCTCGAGAAACCGCTAGCACGCTAATCTCTTGGCGACTAATACAACAAGAAATCAGAAAGATATTTCATGTTTCTTCTAGAGAAGCATCCAGTGCGCTAATCGCTAACTCTAAAACCTTTACAAAATAAAACGGAAGAAGATAAACATACTCAAAGACTTCAATAACAAGAAATCAGAATTTTAAAAAAATGTTTCTTCTAGAGAAGCAGGTTGTGTGCTAATTTCTAGCTGGCAGCTAGCACCCTAACCACTAGCTAACTGCTAAAGGGCTAATAGCTAACTCTCAAACCTTTACAAATTAGAATGGAAGAAGTTAAACATATTCAAACACTTCATTAACAAGAAAAACTTTTTTTTTTAATTTTCCTTCCAGGGAAACCGTTAGCACGACTTAAACAACAAGAAATCAGAAAAACATTTAATGTTTCTTCTAGAGAAGCAGCTATTGCACTAATCGCTAACTCTAAAACATGTACAAAACAAAACGGAAGAAGATAAAGATACACAAACACTTCAATAACAAGAAAGCAGAATTTTTAAAAAATTTTTCTTCTAGAGATGCAGCTTGCAGGTTAATTTCTAGCTGGCAGCTAGCACCCTAACCACTAGCTCACTGTTAAAGGGCTAATCGCTAACTCTGAAACCTTTACAGATTAAAATAGAAGAAGTTAAACATATATAAACACTTGAATAACGAGAAGAAAAAATATTAAATTTTCTTTCTAGAAAAACAGTTAGCACGCTAATCTTGACCTTGCAGCCTGTGGGCTGATTGCTAACTCTAAAACGTTTACAAATTAAAATGGAAGTAGATAAATACACTATATTGCCAAAAGTATTTGGCCACCCATCGAAATAATGAGACTCAGGTGTCCTGATCACTTGGCCCGGCCACAGGTGTATAAAATCAAACACTTAGGCATAGAGACTGTTTCTACAAACATTTGTGAAAGAATGGGCCGCTCTCAGTGATTTCCAGCGTGGAACTGTCATAGGATGCTACCTCTGCAACAAATCCAGTCGTGAAATTTCCTAGCTTATAAATATTCCAAAGTCAACTTTCGGCTTTATTATTAGAAAATGGAAGAATTTGGGAACAACAGCAACTCAGCCACCAAGTGGTAAGCCACGTAAACTGACAGAGAGGGGTCAGTGGATGCCGAAGCGCATAGTGCAAAGACTTTCTGCACGGTCAGTTGCTACAGAGCTCCAAACTTCATGTGATTTTCCAATTAGCTCACGTACAGTACGCAGAGAGCTTCATGAAATGGGTTTCCATGGCCGAGCAGCTGCATCTAAGCCACACGTCACCAAGTCCAATGCAAAGCGTCGGATGCAGTAATGTAAAGCACTTCGCCACTGGACTCTAGAGCAGTGGAGATGCTCTCTCTGGAGTGATGAATCACGCTTTTCCATCTGGCAATCTGATGGATGAGTCTGGGTTTGGAGTTTGCCAGGAGAAGGCTACATGAAGTTTGGTGGAGGAGGAACTATGGTGTGGTGTTGTTTTCCAGGAGTTGGGCTGAAAGGAACTTTGAATGCTCCAGGATACCAAAAAATTTTGGACAATTCCATGCTCCCAACCTTGTGGGAACAGTTTGTAGCTGGCCCCTTCCTCTTCCAGCATGACTGTGCACCAGTGCACAAAGCAAGGTCCATAATGACATGCATGGCAGAGTCTGGTGTGGATGAACTTGACTGGCCTGCACAGAGTCCTGACCTGAACCCGATAGAACACCTTTGGGATGAATTAGAACAGAGACTGAGAGCCAGGCCTTCTCGACCAACACCAGTGTGTGACTTTACCAATGCGCTTTTGGAAGAATGGTGGGAAATTCCTATAAACACACTCCGCAACCTTGTGGACAGCCTTCCCAGAAGAGTTGAAGCTGTAATAGCTGCAAAAGGTGGATCGACATCATATTGAATCCTATGGGTTAGGAATGGGATGGCAGTTCAAGTTCATATGTGAGTCAAGGCAGGTGGCCAAATACTTTCGGCAATATAGTGTATGTTCAAACTCTTAACTAATAAGAAGTCGTAACAATATTGTTTCTTCTGAAGAAGCAGGTAGCACGCTAATCTCTAACTGGCAGCTAGTACGCTAACCACTAGCCACAAGCTAGTGGGCTAATTGCTAACTCAAATACCTTTACAAATTAAAGTGGAGAAAGATACTTAGATCAGATTCTTAAATCCCAAGAAATTAGAACAATTTTTAATGTTTTTTAAGAGGAGCAGCCAATGCGCTAACCACTAACTTAGAGCTAGTGTGCTAATTGCTAAATGTTTCTACTAGAGAAGCAGCTAGCTGGCACACTAATCTCTAGCAGGCCGCTATTGTGCTAACTCACTGCGAGCGGGATAATTGATGATTCGGAAACTTTTACAAATCAAAATGTTATAAAATAACATATTCAAACACTTTAAATAACAAGAAACCAGAAAAATAATTAATTTTTCTTCGAGCGAAACCGCTAGCACGCAAATTTTTAGCTAGCTTGCAGCAAGCAGGCTAATCGCCAACTCTAAAACCTTTACAAATAAAAAAGTAGGAAGGTGAACGTATATAAACACTTAAATAAAAAAATGTCCAAACAATATTTAATGTTTCTACTAGAGAAGCAGCTGGCACGCTAATCTCTGGCAGGCAGCTAATGTGCTAACCACTGGCCCGCTGCGAGTGGGATACTCGCTGATTCGGAAACCTTTACAAATTAAAATGTAAAACAAATGAACATATTCAAACACTTTAAATAACAAGAAGCCGGAAAAAGATTTTTTGTTGCTTCTTGAGAAGCAGCTAGCACGCTAAATTTTAGCTAGCTCGCAGCTAGCGGCTAATCCCTAACTCCGAAACCTTTACAAAGCAAAATGTAAGAAGATGAACATATCTAAACGCTAAAATAAAAACATGTACGCACAATATTCAATGTTTCTTTTGGAGAAGCAGCAGGGAGATAATGTGCTAACCATTAGCCCGCTGCGAGTGGGATAATCGCTGTTTCGGAAACCTTTACAAATTAAAATGCAAGAAAATTTACGTATTCAAACACTTTTAAATAACAAGAAGCCGGAAAAAGATTTCATGTTTCTTCTTAAGAAGCAGCTAGCACGCTAATCTCTGGCTAGCTCGCCAACTCTAAAACCTTTATAAATCAAAATGTAAGTAGGTGAACATATTTAAACACAAAAAATATTTAATGTTTCTTCTAGAGAAACCGCTAGCACGCAAACCTCTAGCTCTCTCGCAGTTAGCAGGCTAATCGCCAACTCTAAAACCTTTACAAATAAAAATGTAAGAAGATGAACATATCTAAACGCTTAGATAACAAAATATCCGAACAATATTTATTGTTTCTTCTATAGAAGTAGCAGGCAGCTAATGTGCTAACCACTAGCCCGCTGCGAGTGGGATAATTGCTGATTCGGAAACCTTTACAAATTATAATGTAAGAAAATTTACATATTCAAACACTTTTAAATTACAAGAAGCTGGAAAAAGATTTCATGTTTCTTCTTGAGAAGCAGCTAGCACGCTAATCTCTAGCTAGCTTGCCAACTCTAAAACCTTTACAAATCAAAGTATAAGAAGGTGAACATATATAAACACTTAAATAAAAAAATGTCCGAACAATATTTAATGTTTGTACCAGAGAAGCAGCTGGCACGCTAATCTCTAGCAGTGCTAACCAGTAGCTCATTGCGAGTGGGATAATCGGTGATTCGGAAACCTTTACAAATTAAAATGTAAGAAAATTAACATATTCAAACACTTCATATAACAAGAAGCCAGTAAACTGTTTAATGTTTCTTCTAGAGAAACCGCTAGCACGCGGATCTCTATCTAGCTCGCAGCTAGCAGGCCAATCTCCAACTCTAAAACCTTTACAAATAAAAATGTAAGAAGATGAAATATCTAAATGCTTGAATAACAAAATATCCGAAAAATATTTAATGTTTCTATTAGAGAAGCAGCTAGCACGCTAATCTCTGTGGCTAACCGCTAGCTGGCTGTGAGTGGGATAATCGCTGATTCGGAAACCTTCGCACATTGGAAGAAGATAAACATATTTTAACACTGAACACGTGCTAAAACAATATGTAATGTTTCTTCTGCTAAGAAAATAAAACGTGGTTAAAAGATTGCAGTGTTTTTGAGCAAATTCTACAATAGTAGTGATAAGAATGCTGACATGGAATGTTCATATTGTCTAAGGCAGGGGTCACCAACCTTTTTGAAAGCAAGAGCTACTTCTTGGGTACTGATTAATGCGAAGAGCTACCAGTTTGATACACACTTAAATAAATTGCCAGAAATAGCCAATTTGCTCAATTTACCTTTAATAAATAAATCTATGTATATATAAAAAAAATGGGTATTTCTGTCTGTCATTCCGTCATACATTTTTTTTCCTTTTACAGAAGGTTTTTTGTAGAGAATAAATGATGAAAAAAACACTTAATTGAACGGTTTAAAAGAGGAGAAAACAGGAGAAAAATGAAAATTAAATTTTGAAACATAGTTTATCTTCAATTTCGACTCTTTAAAATTGAAAATTCAACCGAAAAAAAGAAGAGAAAAACTAGCTAATTCAAATCTTTTTGAAAAAATTTAGAAAATAATTTATGGAACATCATTAGTAATTTTTCCTGATTAAGATTAATTTTAGAATTTTGATGGCATGTTTTAAATAGGTTAAAATCCAATCTGCACTTTGTTAGAATATATAACAAATTGGACCAAGCTATATTTCTAACAAAGACCAATCATTATTTCTTCTAGATTTTCCAGAACAAATTTTTTTTAAAGAAATTCTAAAGACTTTGAAATAAGATTTAAATTTGATTTTAAAGATTTTCTAGATTTGCCAGAATAATATTTTTGAATTTTAATCATTAGTTTGAAGAAATATTTCACAAATATTTTTCGTCGAAAATACAAAAGCTAAAATGAAGAATTAAATTATAATGTATTTATTATTCTTTACAATAAAAAAAAAACTTGAAGATTGATTTAAACTGTCAGGAAAGAAGAGGAAGGAATTTAAAAGGTAAAAAGGTATATATCAGGGGTCACCAACTTTTTTTAAAGCAATAGCTACTTCTTGGGTACTGATTAATGCAAAGGGCTACCAGTTTGATACACACTTAAATAAATTGCCAGAAATAGCCAATTTGCTCAATTTACCTTTAATAAATAAATCTATATATATATATATATATATATATATATATATATATATATAAATGGGTATTTCTGTCTGTCATTCCGTCGTACATTTTTTTTCCTTTTACGGAAAATTTTATGGAGGGAATAAATTATGAAAAAAACACCTAATTGAACGGTTTAAAAGAGGAGAAAACAGTTTATCTTCAATTTCGACTCTTTAAAATTCAAAATTCAACCGAAAAAAAGAAGAGAAAAACTAGCTAATTCAAATCTTTTTGAAAACATTTTTTAAATAATTTATCATTAGTAATTTTTCCTGATTAAGATTAATTTTAGAATTTTGATGACATGTTTTGAATAGGTTAAAATCCAATCTGCATTTTGTTAGAATAAAGAACAAATTGGACCAAGCTATATTTCTAACAAAGACAAATCATTATTTCTTCTAGATTTTCCAGAACAAAAATTTGAAAAGAAATTCAAAAGACTTTGAAATAAGATTACAATTTTCTAGATTTACCAGAACAATTTTTTTGAATTTTAATCCTACATTTAAAGAAATATTTCACAAATATTCTTCGTCGGAAAAACAGAAGCTAAAATGAAGAGTTAAACTGAAATGACTGTATTATTCCTTACAATGATAAAAAAAAAAAACTTGAACATTGATTGAAATTGTCAGGAAAGAAGAAGATGAAATTTAAAAGGTAAAAAGGTATATGTGTTTAAAAATCCTAAAATCATTTTTAAGGTTGTATTTTTTCTGTGAAATTGTATTTCTGAAAGTTATAAGAAGCAGAGTAAAAAAATTAATGAATTCATTTAAACATGTGAAGACCAAGTCTTTAAAATATATTCTTGGATTTTCAAATTCAATTTGAGTTTTTTCTCTCTTAGAATTAAAAATGTTGAACAAAGCGAGACCAGCTTGCTAGTAAATAAATACAATTTGAAAAATGGAGGCAGCTCACTGGTAAGTGCTGCTATTTGAGCTATTTTTAGAACAGGCCAGCGGGCGACTCATCTGGTCCTTACGGACTACCTGGTGCCCGCGGGCACCGCGTTGGTGACCCCTGGTCTAAGGTAAAGCATTCACGTTTGTGCTTTATTTACCGAAAATACGTTTTTGAGTGTCCGTGTCGTAAAAAGCGTTTATAAAGTGCTTTCAAAAAGTGCAGTGGCTTAATGGGCGGGGCACGCTTGGCAGATTTATCGCTCTACACGATACTAAACGGCGTCTGAGGATGGCGAGTGGCTGCACGCAGCCTCCAGTGAGTGTCCGAGTATTGCTGTGGTCAGCAGTTCTTCTAAAAGCCCTTTTAGGAGGCTCCGGTAATTGTGCTTGGTCAAGGCAACTGGACTCAGCGGAAAAGGTGTCGCCTTGCGCGGCGGCCATTTTGTGCCGAGCGAAACAAACAAGCGTCACATCAAAAACCAATGGCGGTACCTTACCGCCATTTTGTGCGCCGGTTCTGGAACCAGGTCTTGACCTGCGCGTCCGTCATCTTGAGGGCCTTGGCCAAGGTGGCGCGCTCGGCGGACGCCAGGTACTTCTGGCGGTGGAAACGCTTCTCCAGCTCGCAGATCTGCACCCGACTGAAGGACGTGCGCGGCTTTTTCCTCTTGGGCGGCGTCCGGTTCTGGTAGGGGTGGCCGATGCGGCGGGTCACGGAGAAGGGGGACAGGGCGGCTGCAAAGGAGGGACGCGGAAATGCTGAGTTTGCGTTTTTTGGCTGAGCGCACAACAAAGAAGAAGCACTTTGCAGATCTTGACTTTGGCTCGAGGGGATTCTCCAAGGAGGAAATGACTTTTCTTCTAACTTTTCTACAAACCCCGTTTCCATATGAGTTGGGAAATTGTGTTAGATGTAAATATAAACGGAATACAATGATTTGCGAATCCTTTTCAACTCATATTCAGTTGAATGCACTACAAAGACAAAATATTTGATGTTCAAACTGATAAACTTTATTTTTTTTTGCAAATAATAATTAACTTAGGATTTCATGGCTCCAACACGTGCCAAAGTTGTTGGGAAAGGACATGTTCACCACTGTGTTACATCACCTTTTCTTTTAACAACACTCAATAAACGTTTGGGAACTGAGGAAACTAATTGTTGAAGCTTTGAAAGTGGAATTCTTTCCCATTCTTGTTTTATGTAGAGCTTCAGTCGTTCAACAGTCTCCGCTGTCGTATTTTACGCTTCATAATGTGCACACATTTTCGATGGGAGACAGGTCTGGACTGCAGGTGGGCCAGGAAAGTACCCGCACTCTTTTTTTTACAAAGCCACGCTGTTGTAACACGTGGCTTGGCATTGTCTAGCTGAAATAAGCAGGGGCGTCCATGATAACGTTGCTTGGATGACAACATATGTTGCTCCAAAACATGTATGGACCATTCAGCATTAATGGTGCTTTCACAGATGTGTAAGTTACCCATGCCTTGGGCACTGATGCACCCCCATACCATCACAGATGCTGGCTTTGGAACTTTGCCCCTATAACAATCCGGATGGTTATTTTCCTTTTTGTTCCGGAGGACACCACCTCCACCGTCTCCAAATAAAATTTGAAATGTGGACTTGTCAGACCACAGAACACTTTTCCACTTTGCATCAGTCCAGCTTAGGTGAGCTCGGGCCCAGCGAAGCCGGCGGCGTTTCAGGAATTTGCTAATAAATGGGTTTGGCTTTGCATAGTAGAGTTTTAACTTGCACTTACAGATGTAGCCACCAACTGTAGTTACTGACAGTGGTTTTATCAAGTTTTCCTGAGCCCATGTGGTGATATCCTTTACACACTGATGTCGGTTTTTGATGCAGTAAAGCCTGAGGGATCAAAAGTCCGTAATATCATCGCTTACGTGCAGTGATTTCTCCAGATTCTCTGAACTTTTTGATGATTTTACGGACCGTAGATGGTAAAATCCCTAAATTCCTTGCAATAGTTCGTTGAGAAATGTTGTTCTAAAACTGTTTGACAATTTGCTTACAAAGTGGTGACCCTCGCCCCATCCTTGTTTGTGAATTACTTAGCAATTCATGGAAGCTGCTTTTATACCCAATCATGGCACCCACCTGTTCCCAATTAGCCTGCACACCTGTGGGATGTTCCATATAAGTGTTTGATGAGCATTCCTCAACTTTATCAGTATTTATTGCCACCTTTCCCAACTTCTTTGTCACGTGTTGCTGGCATCAAATTCTAAAGTTAATGATTATTTGCCCCCAAAAAAAATGTTTATCAGTTTGAACATCAAATATGTTGTCTTTGTAGCAAATTTAACTGAATATGGGTTAAAAATTATTTGCAAATCGTTGTATTCCGTTTATATTTACATCTAACGCAATTTCACAACTCATAAGGAAACGGGGTTTGTACCTTTCAATGAATAGTCACTCCACTTCAACTTCGGAACACTCCTTTCATGTCCATGGTCTTCATCAGACCTGCACCTGCATCCAATACATCACTTTCAGAGACTTGATTGAAAGATACAAGTACTAAATGCTGCTTTGTAGTCGACTGCATGCAAAATGCTGCTTTGTAGCAAGAAGGTCACCTCGACTTCTTGTTGTGGTTGTCAACAATACAACAATAAACACTTTTGTTGTGTTTTCCAGGGTCATTGTCGGCATAGCAACAGTGGGATCCACTACACAACTTTTTTACTCACGTGCCGCTTCCGAATTTGTGTTTGTTGTTTTTTTTACTACTGCTTTTCTCCCCTAAACTGTTGCTTTTTTTCATTCGACCCGCTGACAGCTTACTCAGCACTTTATTTAATTTTTACTGACATGCTGCTTATTTCATTTGCTTAGTATTTTTACTGACCCCCTGTTTTTTTTTTTTTTACAATTTTTTTATTTTTATTTTTTGCTAACCTGTTATTTGTTTCAATTCTTTTTAACTAACCCACTGCAATTTTTTTATTACATACATACATACATATATATATATATATATATATATATTTTATTTATTTTTTTTTTTTTTTTTTACTAATCCCCTGTTTTCTATCCCACGGCTTATTTTTTATTTTATGTGTATTAACCTCCTACTTGTTTTTTATTATTATTTACTGACCAACTGCTTTTTTTTTTTTTTTTTTACTAACCTAGTGCTTATTTTATTTTTATTTTTTATTTTTTACTAAAACTTTTTTTACTAACCTGGTGCCCTTTTTTCTATAATCCTTTTTAGTGTTTTTTTTTCTCACTTGCCCCCTGGTTATTATTTATTGAACTTTTTTTTATTTTCCCCCTGCTTTTTTTTTTCTACTAACCCACTGCTTAATTTTCATTTTATGCTTTTACTAACCCGCTGCTTTTTTTCGTTTGTTTTTCTTGTAATCTCCTGTTTATTTTTTTGTAATTTAGTTTTTACTAACCTCCTGCTTATTCATTTATTTTTTTTAACCAACCCACTGCCTGATTTTCTTTATTTATGTTCTTACTAACACGCTGCTTTTTTTTATGTGCCTCCTGCTCATTTTGTAATTTTTTTTTACTAACCCCCTAATTATTTTATTTATTTATTTTACTAATCCGCTGCTTAATTAATTTAATTTTTTTCACTAACCCCCTGCGTATTTTATGTTATTTTTTTTACTAACTTGCTGCTTGTTTTATTTTTGTACAATTTTTTTTACCAACCCCCTGCTTATTTTTAATTCTCTTTTTACTCACCCCCTTGACTTTATTTTTATTTTATTTTATTGTTTTACTACAGCTCTGCTTATTTTATTTTATTATTTTTTTACTAACACCTGCTTGTTTTTTTTTCACGTTTTTTGTCAAATTTTTTAAACCATTTTGTTATTTATTTTACAAAACTGCAGCTTATTATTGTCAAAGTCTTTCTTTATTTTTTAGAAATATATTTTTGTGTTTTAAATCAGAAACAAATGAGTGGATGATATCAGTATTGTCTCTTTCTGTATCACAAACACAGCACGTAGGCCATCTTTGTACAGGATCACTGACGCCGGGGTCTCTGCATGAAGGGAGTATGTTGCTCAGGGTTTAGTTCAAGATTCTAGTGTGTTGGGGTGAGGTGGTATGGGGGTGAAGAGGTGAGGGGTGGGCCACTCACCTGGGCAAGCCCCCTTTGGGAAAGAATAGTCTGCAAGAAGGCCATTGGCGTCTCGCAGGTGAGCGAGCTCAGGGTAATAGCATTTAGTTAAGGTGTCCACCGTGCTCCAGACGGGGACCCTCCCGATGTCCCCCTTGGGGAGAGTGCAGAGGGGCCCGGCCACCCCCGCCCCCCCTGCGGCCTCTCGTGCTCGGCTCTCCTCTGCCTGCTCCCCTAAAGGAAAGGAGACAAAGTGAGCTCCCACATCTGGAGCACAGGCGGGCCTGGCTGGTACGGCGACGGCGGAGAAAACACAAGCCATCACATTTGTCTCTTCGCCAACGCCTTTCCTGACAGCTAGCGTCGCTCCAAATATCATCGTCACAAAGAACCTTTCATAAATAAACCATTTAGGGGCGTAAGTGACAGCTAACATTTGATGCGATAAAGAATTCCTCATAAACAAATCCTTTAGAGCGGGAGTGACAGCTAACATTTAACATGATAAAAAATCTTTAATAAAAAAAAAAACAAAACATAATTTAGGATCTGAAGTGACGGCTCCAGTAGCATCGTGTCAAACATGATGATCATTTATGTGCACTAAACACATTTAATGCTGCATGAAGAAAGACAGCAGCTGCATTGCACGTGTAAATCCAGCTCTGTATGCGCTATAAAATGTTGCTACTTCAAGTCATTCGTGTCACACTTTGTCACGGCCATTTACTGTAAACTATTGTTATACAATATACTTATTCAAAATTCCACTTTTTTCTCTTTTCTTAGTTTATTTCGAACATGACATACCTACAACATTATACATCAGGCAATTACACCATTTCACAATACACACACAATACATCATGGGCGAAAAGGAGTAGGAAGAAGCAAAGCTTATTTAATCCTAGCCCTTTCCCACGTCAGAGCGCCCACAAATATAAACATTAGTTCACTGACCTTCTTTACAGCAAAATATCAAAATAACAAAATGACATCTGTGAATGAGTAACACAACAGTTTTGTAATATGTACTTAATTAATTCAGTCATTATTAACATACTAAAATTAAGAATATCTTATTTTCAATAAGTTTGAAAGTGTTTTCTCACAATTCTTCTTCTTTGTACTTTGTAAGCACTATTAATTTGAACATCCTATTAAACTGGATCATATCAGTACAATGTTTAACTTCTTTACTTAATCCATTCCATAATTTAATTCCACATATGCTAAAGGTTTTAAGTGTTGTACGTGCATACAAATGTTTTAAATTAGATTTTCCTCTAAGGTTATATTTCTCCTCTTTAGTTGAGAATAATTGGTAGCAGGTTATAATTTGCTTTGTACATCAATTTAGCTGTTTGCAATTTTACCAAATCCATTTCCATTTTCTACCGCTTATTCCCTTTTTTTTGGGGGTCGCGGGGGGCGCTGGCGCCTATCTCAGCTACAATCGGGTGGAAGGCGGCGTACACCCTGGACAAGTCGCCACCTCATCGCAGGGCCAACACAGATAGACAGACAACATTCACACTCACATTCACACACTAGGGCCAATTTAGTGTTGCCAATCAACCTATCCCCAGGTGCATGTTTTTGGAAGTGGGAGGAAGCCGGAGTACCCGAAAGGAACCCACGCATTCACGGGGAGAACATGCAAACTCCACACAGAAAGATCCCGAGCCTGGATTTGAACCCAGGACTGCAGGACCTTCGTATTGTGAGGCAGACGCAATAACCCCTCTGCCACCGTGAAGCCCTATTTTACCAAATCACCAAACTTTAATATTTTGTACTCAATAAATAAAGGGTTTGTATGTTCTCTACATCCAACATTATGCATTATTCTAAGTGATCTTTTTGCAACACAGTTAACAAATGTAGCGCACATTAGTGGTTGTTTCCCCATATTTCTGCACAATAACTCAGATATGGTAACACTAGCGAATATAGCTCGGTTGGTAGAGTGGCCGTGTCAGCAACTTGAGGGTTGCAGGTTTGATTCCCGCTTTCGCCATCCTAGTCACTGGCGTTGTGTCCTTGGGCAAGACACTTTACCAACCTGCTCCCAGTGCCACCCACACTGGTTTAAATGTAACTTAGATATTGGGTTTCACTATGTAAGGCGCTTTGAGTCACTCGAGAAAAGCGCTATATAAATATAATTCACCTTACTTCACTTCAATAGAGAATATAAAGTAATTTTTGGCCCAGGACGTATTTTGCTTTATTCATTATTGAAATGTTTTTTACCACCTTATGTTGTATGTTTTGTATATGAGATTTCCAGTTCATTTGATCATCTATTAATAATCCCAAAAATCTGGTTTCTTTTACCCTTTCAATATCTACTCCGTCTATTTGTGTTCGTGTCTGATGCTCTTTTCTACTGTTACCAAAAAGCATTATTTTAGTTTTACTGAGATTCAAAGATAGTCTGTTTTTATCAAACCATTATTTTAATTTGTTCATTTCTTCCGTTATTATTTGTATTATCTTCTGGGTGCTCTCTCCTGAACAGAAAGCAGTTGTGTCGTCTGCAAATAAAACTAACTTCAAGTTCTTTGTAACTTTACAAATGTCGTTTGTATAAAGATTGAACAATCTTGGTCCCAGTATTGATCCCTGGGGTACACCACAAGATATATCCAACCGTGTTGACATATTTTCACCCATTTTCACATATTGCTTCCTGTTGGTTAAATAGCTTCTTACCCAGTTCAATATCAAACCTCTGATGCCATATCGTTGTAGTTTTTGTATTAAAATATCATGATTAATTGTGTCAAATACTTTTGTTAAATCCATGAATACTTACAGTCTATTGCATTGGTAATTTCCTCTGTTATTTTGATTAATGCTATTGATGTCAAGATATTTACTCTAAATCCAAATTGATTCTCCACGAGTTAGGGTTAGGGTTAGGGTTAGGTTGTAAGCTACAAACAAAATTTACTGTGCAAAATTTACGGTAACACTTTTGTTGATAAATGTATCTAATCGGTTATTGAATAGTTTTTCCATGATTTTGGAGAATTGTGGAAGTAATGAAACTGTTGTGTAGTTGGTGAACTGGTGTGTGTCTCCAACTTTTGCAATTTTCATTTTGTCAGGGAATTTGCCGGTTAGAAATGATACGTTACTGATATATGTAAGAGGTTCTGAAATGTCTTCTATAACCTATTTACCGTTACCATATCTATTCCATGACAGTAAGTTGAGGTCTTAGATTTAAATTATTTTTACAATTTGGATTATTTCTTCTTTTGTCACCTTCTTACAGGGGAACATTATCAACAAACCTATGCAAGCGTCAATATATACCTTGATGTTGCAGAAAAAAGACCATGTATTTTTTAACCGATTTCCGAACTCTAAATGGGTGAATTTTGGCGAATTAAACGCCTTTCTGTTTATCGCTCAGGAGGGGATGACGTCAGAATGTGACGTCGCCGAGGTAATACAGCCGCCATTTTCATTTTCAACCCATTGTAAACGTTGGGTCTCAGCTCTGTTATTTTCCGTTTTTTCGACTATTTTTTGGAACCTTGGAGACATCATGCCTCTTCGGTGTGTTGTCGGAGGGTGTAACAACACTATCAGGGAGGGATTCAAGTTGCACCACTGGCAAGAAATCTGCCGCCAGACCCCGATTGAATTTGCTAGAGTGTCTGACCGGCGATTCTCAGACAGACATGGCACAGAGATGTATGGATAACCTGCAGATGCATTTGCAACGATTAAGTCAACAAAATCACAAAGGTGAGTTTTGTTGATGTTGATGACTTATGTGCTAATCATACATATTTGGTCTCGGCATGACTGCGAGCCAACCGATGCTAACATGCTACGCTAATCGATGCTAACATGCTATTTACGCTAGCTGTATGTACATTTGAAACTAGATACCCACATTTAATGCGAAACAAACACTTACCAATCGACGGATTTTAATTTGCTCCAGTGTCACAAAATTCGAAAGTCCTGATCGTTTGGTCCGCACATTTTACCGGCGATGCTAATAAGGCAGCCATGCTATGGGCCACTTCATTAGGTACACCCATACTATGGCCGAATAGCGTCAATAGCTATTCGCTCAATATCTTCAATTTCTTCTTCAATTTCGTTTTCGCTATCTGCCTCCATACTTCGACCATCTGTTTCAATACATGCATGACTTTTGAATCGCTTCAAAAAATAAAACAAGCCACTGGGAACTGATTTTTATTGTTTTTAACCCTTTTGAAATTGTGATAATGTTCCCCTTTAAGAAACATGGAATTGGGATTTCTGTCTATGAACTCACTCAAGTTCTCAACTGACCCATTATCTGCATTTGGAATTCTTTGTTCCAGATTTTTTCCGATATTAACAAAGTAATCATTAGAACGTTCAACTATTTGGTTCATATTATCATTTTTTATATTACCATGTAAAAGTACTGGGGGGTAATCTTTCTTAGCACATTTTTTGATGATGCTATTTAGGATGCCCCATGTTGCTCCCATGTTGTTTCTGTTCTTGTTTAATAATTGACTGTAGTATTCCCTCTTAGATGTTCGTAGTATACGAGTTAGCTTGTTTTTATATTTCTTATACTTATTTTCTTTCTCATGCTTCCCAAATTATTAATAAGGTTTAAAAAAGATGTTATTTAAAACAACTATTTAGGAAATAACATCCTCTCTCCAAATATCACCTGTGTCCTTTTTTAGTCCTCTTTATGCGCCAGCTATTAAATATTACATTAAGCTAATAAAGGCTCCAACTATCATTGCAACATTTACAATACGGAAAACTTTTATGGGGAAAAAACATCTACAAATATAAAACATTTACGATATAAAATATTTACTCTTTAAAACGTTTACGCTACAAACAATATTTACTGTGCAAAAAATGTAAGCTACAAACATTTACGGTAAAAATATTTACGATGTAAAAAACATCTCCGATATAAAATATTTACTCAGTAACAAATTAATGCCACAGTAAGTAAAAAACATTTACGATATAAAATATTTACTGAGTAAAACATTACGAGCAACGTTAACGGTGTTCCATTTACGGTAAAACATTTATGACGTAACACTCTGTAAAACATTTACGCTACAAACAACATTTGCGGTGTAACATTCAGGGTAAAAACATTTACGATGTAAAAAATTTTGGGATATATATCATTTACTGTGTACAAAATGTAGGCTGCAAACAACATTTACCACGTCACATTTACGATAAAAACATTTACAATGAAAAAAAAACATTTCCAATGTAAAATATTTACTCTGTAACAAATTTATGCCACAAACATTCTAGATTTAACATTTACAGTAAGACATTTACTATGTAAAAACCTTTTACGATATGAAGTATTTAATCTGTAAAACATTTACGCTACAAACAATGTTTACCGTGTAACATTTGCAGAAAAACATTTACGATGTAAAAACATTTACTAAATAAAATATTTACTGTTTAAAACATTTATGCTACAAGCAACATTTACAATGCAAAATTTAAGGTAAAACATTTATGATGTAATAAAAAAATACGATATAAAATACTTACTCTGTAAAACATTTACGCTAGAAACAACATTTACGGTAAAAACATTTACGATGCAAAACATTTTAGGTTATATAATATTTACTGTGTGAAAAATGGAAGCTACAAACAACATTTACAATGTAAATTTTACAGTAAAACATATACGATGTAATAAATTTACTATATAAAATATTTACTCTGTAATAAATTTATGCTACAAACAACATTTACGATTCAACGTTTACGGTAAAAACATTTACGATGTAAAAAAAAGCCTATTTAGGACGAAAAATATTTGCTGAGTAAAAATTGTAAGCTACAAACAAAATTTACTGTGCAAAATTTACGGTAAAAACATATATGATGTAAAAACATTTATGATGTACAAAACATTTACATTATAAAAAATTTACTGTGTAAATCATTTCCGGGATAAAAACATTTAAAACATTTTACAGTATAAAAACATTTACGATGTAAAAAAACCAAACATTTAGGACATAAAATATTTACCGTGTACAAAATGTTAGCTAAATAATCTCCGGTATAAAAACATTTACCTATAAAATATTTTATAGTATAAAAACATTCACCATAGAAAAAAAAAGTTTACAATAACTGTAAAAAATTCCATTGTAAATTCACAGTTATAACTTTCACAATAACATTTACAGTATTTTACTGTGAAATACCGGTTAATTCTTGTGAAATATGAGACTATCATTGCTTTTGATGTGGCATTTTGATTGCTGTATTTTACTGTGAAAAAATACTGTTAAATGTTGTAAAACCCTAGTGAATTTTTACAGCCTATAAAACACTCACGTTAGGTATAGCAACGTGGCATTTACAGAATAAAAACATTTACCCTTTGAAAAACATTTACTGTATAAAAAAACATTTATGATCAAAACCTTTTCACAATAATAAAATACTAATGGTAAACATTCCAGTATAAAACATTTACGATATAAAAACATTTATAGTAAAAACATTTAGGATGAAAAACAGTTACAATACATAAAACAATAAAGGTATAAAACAATTAAGATATTTTAAAAAGTTAATGGTAAAACAGTTCAGTGTATAAATATATTTTTAAGGTGTTAAAAACATTCACGTAAAAAAACCTTTTGGAGAAAACCTTTTAGGTTTTAGGGTTAAAATTAACATTAAGGTTAAAATATATTTCCGTTAGTGTTTTGGTTCCGATACTGGGAGCGAAATGTATTTCGATCCTTTTCTAAATAAAGGGGGCCACAAAAAAATTGCATTATTGGCTTTATTTTAACAAAAAATCTTAGGATACATTAAATATATGTTTATTATTGCAAGTTTGTGCTTAATTAAAATAGTGAACATACAGGACAACTTGTCTTTTAGTAGTAAGTAAACAAACAAAAGCTCCTAATTATTCTGCTGACATACGCAGTAACATATTGTGTCATTTATATTCTATTTTTTTGCCAACATTATAAAAGACAAGCTGTAAAAATTAATTATCAATATACTTGTTCATTTATTGTTAATATCTGCTTATTTTCCGTTCCAACATGTTCTATCTACACTTCTGTTAAAATGTAATAATCACTTTTTCTTCTGTTGTTTGGATTCTTTACATCAGTTTTGGATGATAACCAACCTTGAGACCTCCGATTGAGGGAGGTGGGGGGGGGGGGGGGTGGTGGTGTGGGGGGGAGGGTTGGTCGGGGGCGGGCGGGGGCGTGGTTGGTGCACGGGGGCGTGGTTAAGAGGGGAGGAGTATATTTACAGCTAGAATTTACCAAGTCAAGTATTTCATATATATATATATATATATATATATATATATATATATATATCCATTCATCCATTTTCTACCGCTTATTCCCTTTCGGGGTCACGGGGGGCGCTGGCGCCTAGCTCAGCTACAATCGGGCGGAAGGCGGGGTACACCCTAGACAAGTCGCCACCTCATCGCAGGTGGCGACTTGTCCATATATATATATATATATATATATATATATATATATATATATATATATATATATATATATATATGTGTGTGTATATATATGTATATATATATATACACATAAATAAATAAGAGAAATACTTGAATTTCAGTGTTCATTTATTTACACAAATAAACACACATAACACTCATCTACTCATTGTTGAGTTAAGGGTTGAAATTTACATCCTTTTTCTAATCTCTGTCACTATTTTTCTAACCAGGCTCCAGCTCCGCCTGAATTCCGGGAGGTTTTCGGGAGAGGCGCTGAATTTTGCGAGTCTCCCGGAAAATCCGGGAGGGTTGGCAAGTATGCTTTACGGTAGATGAAAATGGACTGCTGTTGTTGTGTGTTTTTAGTGCGCTGGGAGGACGTCAATGACACTGCCTAACAATAAACCCCCATAAGAAACCAAGAACTCGCCCTCAATCATTCTACAGTTATAATGTCATTGGGCAGACACGCATTTTATATTGTGGGAAAGCGGACGGGAAAACAGGCTGTCGACACGTCACTCAGGTCCGCATGGAGCTGGAGGAGGCGTGGCCTCCAGCTCCGCCTGAATTTCGGGAGATTTTCGGGAGAAAATTTGTCCCGGGAGGTTTTCGTTAGAGGCGCTGAATTTCGGGAGTCTCCCGGAAAATCCGGGAGGGTTGGCAAGTATGATGATGACACAAATTTGGGTATTGATCCGATACCAAGTCGTTTCAAAATCATATATTGCTCATATTCAAAGTCCTCATGTGTCTAAGGATGTATTTCCTGAGTTTATAAACAACATAATATAGATAAAAAATAAAAAGATTTTGTGATGCTAAAAAATATTGATGTAATCATAGTAGTATCGACTAGATACACTCCTTTACTTGGTATCATTACAGTGGATGTCAGGTGTAGATCCACCCATGGCATTTGTTTACATTCAGGAACGGTGTCATTAGTGGGGACGCCAGGTGTGTAGTGAAACATTTTTAGTTATTCCTAGTCCTCCAGTGATAATAATACTTGTAAGAAACTTAATTTATTCGTCACCACGAAGGCAAGGATTTTAGCTGTGAGCTAGCTAGCCGGTATAGTACCAAATAAGATTCATTAGTATCGCGGTACTGTACTAATACCGTATAAAACACATTTCTGATTAAAAATTCGCGGGATGAAAAAATGTGGTGGAAAAATATTTAAAGTATAAAGACATCTATTGTAAAAAAAAAAAAAACATGTTAAAAACATGTTTGCAGTATTAAAATATAATAAAAAAACAAAAACAATTTTTTAGTTTGATGCCGACAAATTAAATTTTTCTTTGGTTCTTTTCTCACCGTTTTTATACCATACATTGATGGTATAAAAACATTTACGGTAAAAAACATTTACGATACATCAAAAAATACATATACAGTACAAAACATTTAAGGTATTAAAAACATTTACGGTAAAAAAAAAAACATTTACAGTAAAAAACAAACATTTACAGAATAAAAACATTTCAAGTATAAAGATTTCTACTGTAAAACACACCAACAACATTTATGACATGAAATATTTACAGTATGTAAAATGTGTGCTTATTAAAATCTATTGAATAACTTTTTTTTTTAGCTTTATGCACACAAATTAAATTAATGTTTGGTTATTTCCCCTCTCACCGTTTACGTATTAACATACTATATATTGATGGTATAAAAACATTTACGGTAAAACGCATTTAGGATATATGAGAAAAAACATATACAGCATGAAACATTTAAAGTGTTCAAAACATTTGTTGTATAAAAAACATTTACGTTAAAACATTTACAGATTAAAAAAATGTACGGTTAAAACATTTAAACACAGATGTCAAACTCAAGACCCGACGGCTAAATCTGGCCCGAACACATTATTTTATGTGGCCTGCGAAAGCTTGGAAATAATATGCGTTAATAAAATACTTAATCTCTTCTTACTAATGCCCTTTTGACATTAATATCATGTACTGCATGCTATTGCATATCTTTTCAAATTCAATATCATCATTATCAAAATATTATATTATCGCGTA